>NW_023367382.1:0-113779 GCF_902167145.1 Zea mays
ATGAATGACCATTTTCAATAATACCGAAGCCTAACACGTACGAGTTTTTAACCAAGAAATGGTCTCCACTAGAAATCCAAGAATGTGATCTATGGCAAGGAAACATATGTGGGGTGAGGTGTATGAGCCTCTGGTCGATGATCAATGGCCACACAACCCCCATTTTTGTCGAAAATAGCCATGAACGACCATTTTCAATAATATTAGAGGCTAAGACCTACGGATTTTTGACCAAGAAATGGTCTCCACCAGAAATCCAAGAATGTGATCTATGGCAAGGAAACATATGTGGGGTGAGGTGTATGAGCCTCTAGTCGATGATCAATGGCCACACAACCCCCATTTTTGTCGAAAATAGCCATGAACGACCATTTTCAATAATATTAGAGGCTAACACCTACGGATTTTAGACCAAAAAATGGTCTCCACCAGAAATCCAAGAATGTGATATATGGCAAGGAAACATATGTGGGGTGAGGTGTATGAGCGTCTGGTCGATGATCAATGGCCACACAACCCCCATTTTTGTCGAAAATAGCCATGAACGACCATTTTCAATAATACTAGAGGCTAAGACCTACGGATTTTTGACCAAGAAATGGTCTCCACCAGAAATCCAAGAATGTGATCTATGGCAAGGAAACATATGTGGAGTGAGGTGTACGATCCTCTGGTCGATGATCAATGGCCACACAACCCCCATTTTTGTCGAAAATAGCCATGAACGACCATTTTCAATAATATCGAAGGCTAACACCTACGGATTTTTGACCAAGAAATGGTCTCCACCAGAAATCCAAGAATGTGATCTATGGCAAGGAAACATATGTGGGGTGAGGTGTATGAGCCTCTGGTCGATGATCAATGGCCACACAACCCCCATTTTTGTCGAAAATAGCCATGAACGACCATTTTCAATAATACCGAAGGCTAACACCTACGGATTTTTGACCAAGAAATGGTCTCCACCAGAAATCCAAGAATGTGATCTATGGCAAGGAAACATATGTGGGGTGAGGTGTATGAGCGTCTGGTCGATGATCAATGGCCACACAACCCCCTTTTTTGTCGAAAATAGCCATGAACGACCATTTTCAATAATATCGAAGGCTAACACCTACGGATTTTTGACGAAGAAATGGTCTCCACCAGAAATCCAAGAATGTAATCTATGGCAAGGAAACATATGTGGGGTGAGGTGTATGAGCCTCTGGTCGATGATCAATTGCCACACAACTCCCATTTTGCCGAAAATAGCCATGAACGACCATTTTCAATAATACCGAAGGCTAACACGTACGAGTTTTTGACCAAGAAATGGTCTCCACCAAAAATCCAAGAATGTGATCTATGGCAAGGAAACATATGTGGGGTGAGGTGTATGAGCCTCTGGTCGATGATAAATGGCCACACAACCCCCATTTTTTATGAAAATAGCCATGAGCGACCTTGAAAATAGCCATGAGCGACCATTTTCAATAATACTAGAGGCTAACACCTACGGATTTTAGACCAAGAAATGGTCTCCACAAGAAATCCAAGAATGTGATCTATGGCAAGGAAACATATGTGGGGTGAGGTGTATGAGCGTCTGGTCGATGATCAATGGCCACACAACCCCCATTTTTGTCAAAAATAGCCATGAACGACCATTTTCAATAATACCGAAGGCTAACACCTACGGATTTTTGACCAAGAAATGGTCTCCACCAGAAATCCAAGAATGTGATCTACGGTAAGGAAACATATGTGGGGTGAGGTGTATGAGCCTCTGGTCGACGATCAATGGCCACACAACCCCCATTTTTTATGAAAATAGCCATGAGCGACCATTTTCAATAATACTAGAGGCTAACACCTACGGATTTTAGACCAAGAAATGGTCTCCACCAGAAATCCAAGAATGTGATCTATGGCAAGGAAACATATGTGGGTGAGGTGTATGACCGTCTGGTCTATGATCAATGGCCACACAACCCCCATTTTTGTCGAAAATAGCCATGAACGACCATTTTCAATAATACTAGAGGCTAAGACCTACGGATTTTTGACCAAGAAATGGTCTCCACCAGAAATCCAAGAATGTGATCTATGGCAAGGAAACATATGTGGAGTGAGGTGTAGGATCCTCTGGTCGATGATCAATGGCCACACAACCCCCATTTTTGTCGAAAATAGCCATGAATGACCATTTTCAAAAATACCGAAGGCTAACACGTTCGGATTTTTGACCAAGAAATGGTCTCCACCAGAAATCCAAGAATGTGATCTATGGCAAGGAAACATATGTGGGGTGAGGTGTATGAGCGTCTGGTCGATGATCAATGGCCACACAACCCCCATTTTTGTCGAAAATAGCCATGAACGACCATTTTCAATAATACCGAAGGCTAACACGTACGGATTTTAGACCAAGAAATGGTCTCCACCAGATGGGGTGAGGTGTACGAGCCTCTGGTCGATGATCAATGGCCACACAACCCCCATTTTTGTCGAAAATAGCCATGAATGACCATTTACAATAATACCGAAGGCTAACACCTACGAATTTTTGACCAAGAAATGGTTTCCACCAGAAATCCAAGAATGTGATCTACGACAAGGAAACATATGTGGGGTGAGGTGTATGAGCCTCTGGTCGACGATCAATGGCCACACAACCCCCATTTTGCCGAAAATAGCCATGAATGACCATTTTCAATAATACCGAAGGCTAAGACCTACGGATTTTTGACCAAGAAATGGTCTCCACCAGAAATCCAAGAATGTGATCTATGGCAAGGAAACCTATGTGGGGTGAGGTGTATGAGCCTCTGGTCGATGATCAATGGCCACACAACCCCCATTTTTGTTGAAAATAGCCATGAATGACCATTTACAATAATACCGAAGGCTAACACCTACGGATTTTTGACCAAGAAATGGTCTCCACCAGAAATCCAAGAATGTGATCTACGACAAGGAAACATATGTGGGGTGAGGTGTATGATCCTCTGGTCGATGATCAATGGCCACAGAACCCCCATTTTTGCTGAAAATAGCCATGAGCGACCATTTTCAATAATACACCTCACCCCACATATGTTTCCTTGCCATAGATCACATTCTTGGATTTCTGGTGGAGACCATTTCTTGGTCAAAAATCCGTAGGTGTTAGCCTTCGGTATTATTGAAAACGGTTGTTCATGGCTATTTTCGGCAAAAATGGGGGTTGTGTGGCCATTGATCATCGACCAGACGCTCATACACCTCACCCCACATATGTTTCCTTGCCATAGAATGACCATTTTCAAAAATACCAAAGGCTAACACCTACGGATTTTTGACCAAGAAATGGTCTCCACCATAAATCCAAGAATGTGATCTATGGCAAGGAAACATATGTGGGGTGAGGTGTATTATTTAAAAAATGGTCGCTCATGGCTATTTTCGGCAAAAATGGGGGTTGTGTGGCCATTGATCATCGACCAGAGGCTCATACACCTCACCCCACATATGTTTCCTTGTCGTAGATCACATTCTTGGATTTCTGGTGGAGACCATTTCTTGGTCAAAAATCCGTAGGTGTTAGCCTTCGGTATTATTGTAAATGGTCATTCATGGCTATTTTCGACAAAAATGGGGGTTGTGTGGCCATTGATCATCGACCAGAGGCTCATACACCTCACCCCACATATGTTTCCTTGCCATAGATCACATTCTTGGATTTCTAGTGGAGACCATTTCTTGGTCAAAAATCCGTAGGTCTTAGCCTTCGGTATTATTGAAAATGGTCATTCATGGCTATTTTCAGCAAAATGGGGGTTGTGTGGCCATTGATCGTCGACCAGAGGCTCATACACCTCACCCCACATATGTTTCCTTGTCGTAGATCACATTCTTGGATTTCTGGTGGAAACCATTTCTTGGTCAAAAATCCGTAGGTGTTAGCCTTCGGTATTATTGAAAATGGTCATTCATGGCTATTTTCGACAAAAATGGGGGTTGTGTGGCCATTGATCATCGACCAGAGGCTCGTACACCTCACCCCATCTGGTGGAGACCATTTCTTGGTCTAAAATCTGTATGTGTTAGCCTTCGGTATTATTGAAAATGGTCGTTCATGGCTATTTTCGACAAAAATGGGGGTTGTGTGGCCATTGATCATCGACCAGACGCTCATACACCTCACCCCACATATGTTTCCTTGCCATAGATCACATTCTTGGATTTCTGGTGGAGACCATTTCTTGGTCAAAAATCCGAACGTGTTAGCCTTCGGTATTTTTGAAAATGGTCATTCATGGCTATTTTCGACAAAAATGGGGGTTGTGTGGCCATTGATCATCGACCAGAGGATCGTACACCTCACTCCACATATGTTTCCTTGCCATAGATCACATTCTTGGATTTCTGGTGGAGACCATTTCTTGGTCAAAAATCCGTAGGTCTTAGCCTCTAGTATTATTGAAAATGTCGTTCATGGCTATTTTCGACAAAAATGGGGGTTGTGTGGCCATTGATCATCGACTAGAGGCTCATACACCTCACCCCACATATGTTTCCTTGCCATAGATCACATTCTTGGATTTCTGGTGGAGACCATTTCTTGGTCAAAAATCCGTAGGTGTTAGCCTTCAGTGTCATTAAAAATGGTCGTTTATGGCTATTTTCGACAAAAATGGGGGTTGTGTGGCCATTGATCATCGACCAGAGGCTCATACACCTCACCCCACATATGTTTCCTTGCCATAGATCACATTCTTGGATTTCTGGTGGAGACCATTTCTTGGTCAAAAATCCGTTGGTCTTAGCCTCTAGTATTATTGAAAATGGTCGCTCATGCCTATTTTCATAAAAAATGGGGGTTGTGTGGCCATTGATCATCGACCAGAGGCTCATACACCTCTGGTGGAGACCAATTCTTGGTCAAAAATCTGTAGGTGTTAGCCTTCGGTATTACTGAAAATGGTCGTTCATGGCTATTTTCATAAAAAATGGGGGTTGTGTGGCCATTTATCATCGACTAGAGGCTCGTACACCTCACCCCACATATGTTTCCTTGCCATAGATCACATTCTTGGATTTCTGGTGGAGACCATTTCTTGGTTAAAAACTCGTACGTGTTAGCCTTCGGTATTATTGAAAATGGTCGCTCATGGCTATTTTCATAAAAATGGGGGTTGTGTGGCCATTGATCATCGACCAGACGCTCATACACCTCACCCCACATATGTTTCCTTGCCATAGATCACATTCTTGGATTTCTGGTGGAGACCATTTCTTGGTCAAAAATCCGTAGGTGTTAGCCTTCGGTATTATTGTAAATGGTCATTCATGGCTATTTTCGACAAAAATGGGGGTTGTGTGGCCATTGATCATCGACCAGAGGCTCATACACCTCACCCCACATATGTTTCCTTGCCATAGATCACATTCTTGGATTTCTGGTGGAGACCATTTCTTGGTCAAAAATCCGTAGGTCTTAGCCTCTAGTATTATTAAAAATGGTCGCTCATGGCTATTTTCAAGGTCGCTCATGGCTATTTTCATAAAAAAATGGGGGTTGTGTGGCCATTGATCATCGACCATAGGCTCATACACCTCACCCCACATATGTTTCCTTGCCATAGATCACATTCTTGGATTTCTGGTGGAGACCATTTCTTGGTCAAAAATCCGTAGGTGTTAGCCTCTAGTATTATTGAAAATGGTCATTCATGGCTATGTTCGGCAAAATGGGGGTTGTGTGGCCATTGATCATCGACCAGACACTCATACACCTCACCCCACATATGTTTCCTTGCCATAGATCACATTCTTGGATTTCTGGTGGAGACCATTTCTTGGTCAAAAATCCGTACGTGTTAGCCTTTGGTATTTTTGAAAATGGTCATTCATGGCTATTTTCGACAAAAATGGGGGTTGTGTGTCCATTGATCATCGACTAGAGGCTCATACACCTCACCCCACATATGTTTCTTTGCCATAGATCACATTCTTGGATTTCTGGTGGAGACCATTTCTTGGTCAAAAATCCGTAGGTCTTAGCCTCTAGTATTATTGAAAATGGTCGTTCATGGCTATTTTCGACAAAAATGGGGGTTGTGTGGCCATTGATCATCGACTAGAGGCTCATAAACCTCACCCCACATATGTTTCCTTGCCATAGATTACATTCTTGGATTTCTGGTGGAGACCATTTCTTGGTCAAAAATCCGTAGGTGTTAGCCTTCGGTATTATTGAAAATGGTCGTTCATGGCTATTTTCGACACCCACATATGTTTCCTTGCCATAGATCACATTCTTGGATTTCTGGTGGAGACCATTTCTTGGTCTAAAATCCGTAGGTGTTAGCCTCTAGTATTATTGAAAATGGTCGCTCATGGCTATTTTCAAGGTCGCTCATGGCTATTTTCATAAAAAATGGGGGTTGTGTGGCCATTTATCATCGACTAGAGGCTCATAAACCTCACCCCACATATGTTTCCTTGCCATAGATCACATTCTTGGATTTCTGGTGGAGACCATTTCTTGGTCAAAAACTCGTACGTGTTAGCCTTCGGTATTATTGAAAATGGTCGTTCATGGCTATTTTCGACAAAAATGGGGGTTGTGGAGACCATTTCTTGGTCAAAAATCCGTAGGTGTTAGCCTTCGATATTATTGAAAATGGTCGTTCATGGCTATTTTCGACAAAAATGGGGGTTGTGTGGCCATTGATCATCGACCAGACGCTCATACACCTCACCCCACATATGTTTCCTTGCCATAGATCACATTCTTGGATTTCTGGTGGAGACCATTTCTTGGTCAAAAATTCGTAGGTGTTAGCCTTCGGTATTATTGTAAATGGTCATTCATGGCTATTTTCGACAAAAATGGGGGTTGTGTGGCCATTGATCATCGACAAGAGGCTCATACACCTCACCCCACATATGTTTCCTTGCCATAGATCACATTCTTGGATTTCTGGTGGAGACCATTTCTTGGTCAAAAATCCGTAGGTCTTAACCTTCGGTATTATTGAAAATGGTAATTCATGGCTATTTTCGGCAAAATGGGGGTTGTGTGGCCATTGATCGTTGACCAGAGGCTCATACACCTCACCCCACATATGTTTCCTTGTCGTAGATCACATTCTTGGATTTCTGGTGGAGACCATTTCTTGGTCAAAAACTCGTACGTGTTAGCCTTCGGTATTATTGAAAATGGTCATTCATGGCTATTTTCGGCAAAATGGGGGTTGTGTGGCCATTGATCATCGACCAGAGGCTCGTACACCTCACCCCACATATGTTTCCTTGCCATAGATCACATTCTTGGATTTCTGGTGGAGACCATTTCTTGGTCAAAAATCCGTAGGTGTTAGCCTTCGGTATTATTGAAAATGGTCGTTCATGGCTATTTTCGACAAAAATGGGGGTTGTGTGGCCATTGATCATCGACCAGACGCTCATACACCTCACCCCACATATGTTTCCTTGCCATAGATCACATTCTTGGATTTCTGGTGGAGACCATTTCTTGGTCAAAATTCCGTACGTGTTAGCCTTTGGTATTTTTGAAAATTGTCGTTCATGGCTATTTTCGACAAAAATGGGGGTTGTGTGGCCATTGATCATCGACCAGAGGCTCATACACCTCACCCCACATATGTTTCCTTGCCATAGATCACATTCTTGGATTTCTGGTGGAGACCATTTCTTGGGCAAAAATCCGTACGTGTTAGCCTTCGGTATTATTGAAAATGGTCATTCGTGGCTATTTTCGACAAAAATGGGGGTTGTGTGGCCATTGATCATCGACCAGAGGCTCATACACCTCACCCCACATATGTTTCCTTGCCATAGATTACAATCTTGGATTTCTGGTGGAAACCATTTCTTGGTTAAAAACTCGTATGTGTTAGCCTTCGGTATTATTGAAAATGGTCATTCATGGCTATTTTCGACAAAAATGGGGGTTGTGTGGCCATTGATCATCGACCACCCCCATTTTTGTCGAAAATAGCCATGAATGACCATTTACAATAATACCGAAGGCTAACACGTACGGATTTTAGACCAAGAAATGGTCTCCACCAGAAATCCAAGAATGCGATCTATGGCAAGAAAACATATGTGGGTTGAAGTGTACGAGCCTCTGGTCGACGATCAATGGCCACACAACCCCCATTTTGCCGAAAATAGCCATGAATGACCATTTTCAATAATACCGAAGGCTAACACGTACGAGTTTTTAACCAAGAAATGGTTTCCACCAGAAATCCAAGAATGTGATCTATGGCAAGGAAACATATGTGGGGTGAGGTGTACGAGCCTCTGGTGGAGACCATTTCTTGGTCAAAAATCCGTAGGTGTTAGCCTTCGACATTATTGAAAATGGTCGTTCATGGCTATTTTCGACAAAAATGGGGGTTGTGTGGCCATTGATCATCGACCAGACGCTTATACACCTCACCCAAATATGTTTCCTTGCCATAGATCACATTCTTGGATTTTTGGTGGAGACCATTTCTTGGTCAAAAATCCGTAGGTGTTAGCCTTCGGTATTATTGTAAATGGTCATTCATGGCTATTTTCGACAAAAATGGGGGTTGTGTGGCCATTGATCATCGACAAGAGGCTCATACACCTCACCCCACATATGTTTCCTTGCCATAGATCACATTCTTGGATTTCTGGTGGAGACCATTTCTTGGTCAAAAATCCGTAGGTCTTAGCCTTCGGTATTATTGAAAATGGTCATTCATGGCTATTTTCGGCAAAATGGGGGTTGTGTGGCCATTGATCGTCGACCAGAGGCTCATACACCTCACCCCACATATGTTTCCTTGTCGTAGATCACATTCTTGGATTTCTGGTGGAGACCATTTCTTGGTCAAAAACTCGTACGTGTTAGCCTTCGGTATTATTGAAAATGGTCATTCATGGCTATTTTCGGCAAATGGGGGTTGTGTGGCCATTGATCATCGACCAGAGGCTCGTACACCTCACCCCACATATGTTTCCTTGCCATAGATCACATTCTTGGATTTCTGGTGGAGACCATTTCTTGGTCAAAAATCCGTAGGTGTTAGCCTTCGGTATTATTGAAAATGGTCGTTCATGGCTATTTTCGACAAAAATGGGGGTTGTGTGGCCATTGATCATCGACCAGACGCTCATACACCTCACCCCACATATGTTTCCTTGCCATAGATCACATTCTTGGATTTCTGGTGGAGACCATTTCTTGGTCAAAAATCCGTACGTGTTAGCCTTTGGTATTTTTGAAAATGGTCGTTCATGGCTATTTTCGACAAAAATGGGGGTTGTGTGGCCATTGATCATCGACCAGAGGCTCATACACCTCACCCCACATATGTTTCCTTGCCATAGATCACATTCTTGGATTTCTGGTGGAGACCATTTCTTGGGCAAAAATCCGTACGTGTTAGCCTTCGGTATTATTGAAAATGGTCATTCATGGCTATTTTCGACAAAAATGGGGGTTGTGTGGCCATTGATCATCGACCAAAGGCTCATACACCTCACCCCACATATGTTTCCTTGCCATAGATTACATTCTTGGATTTCTGGTGGAAACCATTTCTTGGTTAAAAACTCGTATGTGTTAGCCTTCGGTATTATTGAAAATGGTCATTCATGGCTAATTTCGACAAAAATGGGGGTTGTGTGGCCATTGATCATCGACCACCCCCATTTTTGTCGAAAATAGCCATGAATGACCATTTATAATAATACCGAAGGCTAACACGTACGGATTTTAGACCAAGAAATGGTCTCCACCAGAAATCCAAGAATGTGATCTATGGCAAGAAAACATATGTGGGTTGAAGTGTACGAGCCTCTGGTCGACGATCAATGGCCACACAACCCCCATTTTGCCGAAAATAGCCATGAATGACCATTTTCAATAATACCGAAGGCTAACACGTACGAGTTTTTAACCAAGAAATGGTTTCCACCAGAAATCCAAGAATGTGATCTATGGCAAGGAAACATATGTGGGGTGAGGTGTACGAGCCTCTGGTGGAGACCATTTCTTGGTCAAAAATCCGTAGGTGTTAGCCTTCGATATTATTGAAAATGGTCGTTCATGGCTATTTTCGACAAAAATGGGGGTGGTCGATGATCAATGGCCTCACAACCCCCATTTTTGTCGAAAATAGCCATGAATGACCATTTTCAATAATACCGAAGGCTAACACGTACGAGTTTTTAACCAAGAAATGGTTTCCACCAGAAATCCAAGAATGTAATCTATGGCAAGGAAACATATGTGGGGTGAGGTGTATGAGCCTCTGGTCGATGATCAATGGCCACACAACCCCCATTTTTGTCGAAAATATCTATGGCAAGGAAACATATGTGGAGTGAGGTGTACGATCCTCTGGTCGATGATCAATGGCCACAACCCCCATTTTTGTCGAAAATAGCCATGAATGACCATTTTCAAAAATTCCGAAGGCTAACACCTACGGATTTTTGACCAAGAAATGGTCTCCACCAGAAATCCAAGAATGTGATCTATGGCAAGGAAACATATGTGGGGTGAGGTGTATGAGCGTCTGGTCGATGATCAATGGCCACACAACCCCCATTTTGCCGAAAATAGCCATGAACGACCATTTTCAATAATACTAGAGGCTAACACCTACGGATTTTTGACCAAGAAATGGTCTCCACCAGAAATCCAAGAATGTGATCTATGGCAAGGAAACATATGTGGGGTGAGGTGTATGAGCCTATGGTCGATGATCAATGGCCACACAACCCCCATTTTTTATGAAAATAGCCATGAGCGACCTTGAAAATAGCCATGAGCGACCATTTTCAATAATACTAGAGGCTAAGACCTACGGATTTTTGACCAAGAAATGGTCTCCACCAGAAATCCAAGAATGTGATCTATGGCAAGGAAACATATGTGGGGTGAGGTGTATGAGCCTCTGGTCGATGATCAATGGCCACACAACCCCCATTTTTGTCGAAAATAGCCATGAATGACCATTTACAATAATACCGAAGGCTAACACCTACGGATTTTTGACCAAGAAATGGTCTCCACTAGAAATCCAAGAATGTGATCTATGGCAAGGAAACATATGTGGGGTGAGGTGTATGAGCGTCTGGTCGATGATCAATGGCCACACAACCCCCATTTTTTATGAAAATAGCCATGAGCGACCATTTTCAATAATACCGAAGGCTAACACGTACGAGTTTTTAACCAAGAAATGGTCTCCACCAGAAATCCAAGAATGTGATCTATGGCAAGGAAACATATGTGGGGTGAGGTGTACGAGCCTCTAGTCGATGATAAATGGCCACACAACCCCCATTTTTTATGAAAATAGCCATGAACGACCATTTTCAATAATACCGAAGGCTAACACCTACAGATTTTTGACCAAGAATTGGTCTCCACCAGAGGTGTATGAGCCTCTGGTCGATGATCAATGGCCACACAACCCCCATTTTTTATGAAAATAGCCATGAGCGACCATTTTCAATAATACTAGAGGCTAAGACCTACAGATTTTTGACCAAGAAATGGTCTCCACCAGAAATCCAAGAATGTGATCTATGGCAAGGAAACATATGTGGGGTGAGGTGTATGAGCCTCTGGTCGACGATCAATGGCCACAACCCCCATTTTTTCGAAAATAGCCATGAACGACCATTTTCAATAATATCGAAAGCTAACACCTACGGATTTTTGACCAAGAAATGGTCTCCACCAGAAATCCAAGAATGTGATCTATGGAAAGGAAACATATGTGGGGTGAGGTGTATGAGCCTCTGGTCGATGGTAAATGGCCACACAACCCCCATTTTGCCGAAAATAGCCATGAATGACCATTTTCAATAATACCGAAGGCTAACACCTACGAGTTTTTAACCAAGAAATGGTCTCCACCAAAAATCCAAGAATCTGATCTATGGCAAGGAAACATATGTGGGGTGAGGTGTATGAGCTTCTGGTCGATGATCAATGGCCACACAACCCCCATTTTTGTCGAAAATAGCCATGAACGACCATTTTCAATAATACCGAAGGCTAACACCTACGGATTTTTGACCAAGAAATGGTCTCCACCAGAAATCCAAGAATGTGATCTATGGCAAGGAAACATATGTGGGGTGAGGTGTATGAGCCTCTGGTCGATGATCAATGGCCACACAACCCCCATTTTTGTCGAAAATAGCCATGAACGACCATTTTCAATAATACTAGAGGCTAAGACCTACGGATTTTTGCCCAAGAAATGGTCTCCACCAGAAATCCAAGAATGTGATCTATGGCAAGGAAACATATGTGGGGTGAGGTATACGAGCCTCTGGTCATTGATCAATGGCCACACAACCCCCATTTTTGTCGAAAATAGCCATGAACGACCATTTTCAATAATACCGAAGGCTAACACCTACAGATTTTTGACCAAGAAATGGTCTCCACCAAAGGTGTATGAGCCTCTGGTCGACGATCAATGGCCACACAACCCCCATTTTGCCGAAAATAGCCATGAACGACCATTTTCAATAATATCGAAGGCTAACACCTACGGATTTTTGACCAAGAAATGGTCTCCACCATAAATCCAAGAATGTGATCTATGGCAAGGAAACATATGTGGGGTGAGATTTATGAGCCTCTAGTCGATGATAAATGGCCACACAACCCCCATTTTTTATGAAAATAGCCATGAGCGACCATTTTCAATAATACCGAAGGCTAACACGTACGAGTTTTTAACCAAGAAATGGTCTCCACCAGAAATCCAAGAATGTGATCTATGGCAAGGAAACATATGTGGGGTGAGGTGTACGAGCCTCTAGTCGATGATAAATGGCCACACAACCCCCATTTTTTATGAAAATAGCCATGAACGACCATTTTCAATAATACCGAAGGCTAACACCTACAGATTTTTGACCAAGAATTGGTCTCCACCAGAGGTGTATGAGCCTCTGGTCGATGATCAATGGCCACACAACCCCCATTTTTTATGAAAATAGCCATGAGCGACCATTTTCAATAATACTAGAGGCTAAGACCTACAGATTTTTGACCAAGAAATGGTCTCCACCAGAAATCCAAGAATGTGATCTATGGCAAGGAAACATATGTGGGGTGAGGTGTATGAGCCTCTGGTCGACGATCAATGGCCACAACCCCCATTTTTTCGAAAATAGCCATGAACGACCATTTTCAATAATATCGAAAGCTAACACCTACGGATTTTTGACCAAGAAATGGTCTCCACCAGAAATCCAAGAATGTGATCTATGGAAAGGAAACATATGTGGGGTGAGGTGTATGAGCCTCTGGTCGATGGTAAATGGCCACACAACCCCCATTTTGCCGAAAATAGCCATGAATGACCATTTTCAATAATACCGAAGGCTAACACCTACGAGTTTTTAACCAAGAAATGGTCTCCACCAAAAATCCAAGAATCTGATCTATGGCAAGGAAACATATGTGGGGTGAGGTGTATGAGCTTCTGGTCGATGATCAATGGCCACACAACCCCCATTTTTGTCGAAAATAGCCATGAACGACCATTTTCAATAATACCGAAGGCTAACACCTACGGATTTTTGACCAAGAAATGGTCTCCACCAGAAATCCAAGAATGTGATCTATGGCAAGGAAACATATGTGGGGTGAGGTGTATGAGCCTCTGGTCGATGATCAATGGCCACACAACCCCCATTTTTGTCGAAAATAGCCATGAACGACCATTTTCAATAATACTAGAGGCTAAGACCTACGGATTTTTGCCCAAGAAATGGTCTCCACCAGAAATCCAAGAATGTGATCTATGGCAAGGAAACATATGTGGGGTGAGGTATACGAGCCTCTGGTCATTGATCAATGGCCACACAACCCCCATTTTTGTCGAAAATAGCCATGAACGACCATTTTCAATAATACCGAAGGCTAACACCTACAGATTTTTGACCAAGAAATGGTCTCCACCAAAGGTGTATGAGCCTCTGGTCGACGATCAATGGCCACACAACCCCCATTTTGCCGAAAATAGCCATGAACGACCATTTTCAATAATATCGAAGGCTAACACCTACGGATTTTTGACCAAGAAATGGTCTCCACCATAAATCCAAGAATGTGATCTATGGCAAGGAAACATATGTGGGGTGAGATTTATGAGCCTCTAGTCGATGATAAATGGCCACACAACCCCCATTTTTTTATGAAAATAGCCATGAGCGACCATTTTCAATAATATTAGAGGCTAAGACCTACGGATTTTTGACCAAGAAATGGTCTCCACCAGAAATCCAAGAATGTGATTTATGGCAAGTAAACATATGTGGGGTGAGGTGTATGAGCCTCTGGTCGATGATCAATGGCCACACAACCCCCATTTTTGTCGAAAATAGCCATGAACGACCATTTTCAATAATACCGAAGGCTAGCACCTACGGATTTTTGACCAAGAAATGGTCTCCACCAGAAATCCAAGAATGTGATCTATGGCAAGGAAACATATGTGGGGTGAGGTTTATGAGCCTCTAGTCGATGATAAATGGCCACACAACCCTCATTTTTTATGAAAATAGCCATGAGCGACCTTGAAAATAGCCATGAGTGACCAGTTTCAATAATACTAGAGGCTAACACCTAAGGATTTTTGACCAAGAAATGGTCTCCACCAGAAATCCAAGAATGTGATCTATGGCAAGGAAACATATGTGGGGTGAGGTGTACGAGCCTCTGGTCGATGATCAATGGCCACACAACCCCCATTTTTGTCGAAAATAGCCATGAACGACCATTTTCAATAATACCGAAGGCTAACACGTACGAGTTTTTGACCAAGAAATGGTCTCCACCAGAAATCCAAGAATGTGATCTATGGCAAGGAAACATATGTGGGGTGAGGTTTATGAGCCTCTAGTCGATGATAAATGGCCACACAACCCCCATTTTTTATGAAAATAGCCATGAGCGACCTTGAAAATAGCCATGAGCGACCATTTTCAATAATACTAGAGGCTAACACCTACGGATTTTAGACCAAGAAATGGTCTCCACCAGAAATCCAAGAATGTGATCTATGGCAAGGAAACATATGTGGGTGTCGAAAATAGCCATGAACGACCATTTTCAATAATACCGAAGGCTAACACCTACGGATTTTTGACCAAGAAATGGTCTCCACTAGAAATCCAAGAATGTAATCTATGGCAAGGAAACATATGTGGGGTGAGGTTTATGAGCCTCTAGTCGATGATAAATGGCCACACAACCCCCATTTTTTATGAAAATAGCCATGAGCGACCATTTTCAATAATACTAGAGGCTAAGACCTACGGATTTTTGACCAAGAAATGGTCTCCACCAGAAATCCAAGAATGTGATCTATGGCAAGGAAACATATGTGGGGTGAGGTGTATGAGCCTCTGGTCGACGATCAATGGCCACACAACCCCCATTTTTGTCGAAAATAGCCATGAACGACCATTTTCAATAATATCGAAGGCTAACACCTACGGATTTTTGACCAAGAAATGGTCTCCACCAGAAATCCAAGAATGTGATCTACGACAAGGAAACATATGTGGGGTGAGGTGTATGAGCCTCTGGTCGACGATCAATGGCCACACAACCCCCATTTTGCCGAAAATAGCCATGAACGACCATTTTCAATAATACCGAAGGCTAACACGTACGAGTTTTTAACCATGAAATGGTCTCCACCAGAAATCCAAGAATGTAATCTATGGCAAGGAAACATATGTGGGGTGAGGTGTATGAGCCTCAGGTCGACGATCAATGGCCACACAACCCCCATTTTTGTCGAAAATAGCCATGAATGACCATTTACAATAATACCGAAGGCTAACACCTACGGATTTTTGACCAAGAAATGGTCTCCACCAGAAATCCAAGAATGTGATCTATGGCAAGGAAACATATGTGGGGTGAGGTGTATGAGCCTCTGGTCGACGATCAATGGCCACACAGCCCCCATTTTTGTCAAAAATAGCCATGAACGACCATTTTCAATAATATCGAAGGCTAACACCTACTGATTTTTGACCAAGAAATGGTCTCCACCAGAAATCCAAGAATGTGATCTACGACAAGGAAACATATGTGGGGTGAGGTGTATGAGCGTCTGGTCGATGATCAATGGCCACACAACCCCCATTTTTGTCGAAAATAGCCATGAACGACCATTTTCAATAATACCGAAGGCTAACACCTACGGATTTTTTGACCAAGAAATGGTCTCCACCAGAAATCCAAGAATGTAATCTATGGCAAGGAAACATATGTGGCGTGAGGTGTATGAGCCTCTGGTCGACGATCAATGGCCACACAACCCCCATTTTGCCGAAAATTGCCATGAGCGACCATTTTCAATAATATTAGAGGCTAAGACCTACGGATTTTTGACCAAGAAATGGTCTCCACCAGAAATCCAAGAATGTGATCTATGGCAAGGAAACATATGTGGGGTGAGGTGTATGAGCCTATGGTCGACGATCAATGGCCACACAACCCCCATTTTTTATGAAAATAGCCATAAGCGACCTTGAAAATAGCCATGAGCGACCATTTTCAATAATACTAGAGGCTAACACCTACGAATTTTTGACCAAGAAATGGTCTCCACCAGAAATCCAAGAATGTGATCTATGGCAAGGAAACATATGTGGGGTGAGGTGTATGAGCCTCTGGTCGATGATCAATGGCCACACAACCCCCATTTTTGTCGAAAATAGCCATGAACGACCATTTTCAATAATACCGAAGGCTAACACCTACGGATTTTTGACCAAGAAATGGTCTCCACCAGAAATCCAAGAATGTGATCTATGGCAAGGAAACATATGTGGGGTGAGGTGTATGAGCCTCTGGTCGATGATCAATGGCCACACAACCCCCATTTTTGTCAAAAATAGCCATGAACGACCATTTTCAATAATATCGTAGGCTAACACCTACGGATTTTTGACCAAGAAATGGTCTCCACAAGAAATCCAAGAATGTGATCTATGGCAAGGAAACATATGTGGGGTGAGGTGTATGAGCCTCTGGTCGACGATCAATGGCCACACAACCCCCATTTTTTATGAAAATAGCCATGAGCGACCATTTTCAATAATACTAGAGGCTAACACCTACGGATTTTAGACCAAGAAATGGTCTCCACCAGAAATCCAAGAATGTGATCTATGGCAAGGAAACATATGTGGGGTGAGGTGTATGAGCCTATGGTCGACGATCAATGGCCACACAACCCCCATTTTTTATGAAAATAGCCATAAGCGACCTTGAAAATAGCCATGAGCGACCATTTTCAATAATACTAGAGGCTAACACCTACGAATTTTTGACCAAGAAATGGTCTCCACCAGAAATCCAAGAATGTGATCTATGGCAAGGAAACATATGTGGGGTGAGGTGTATGAGCCTCTGGTCGATGATCAATGGCCACACAACCCCCATTTTTGTCGAAAATAGCCATGAACGACCATTTTCAATAATACCGAAGGCTAACACCTACGGATTTTTGACCAAGAAATGGTCTCCACCAGAAATCCAAGAATGTGATCTATGGCAAGGAAACATATGTGGGGTGAGGTGTATGAGCCTCTGGTCGACGATCAATGGCCACACAGCCCCCATTTTTGTCAAAAATAGCCATGAACGACCATTTTCAATAATATCGAAGGCTAACACCTACTGATTTTTGACCAAGAAATGGTCTCCACCAGAAATCCAAGAATGTGATCTACGACAAGGAAACATATGTGGGGTGAGGTGTATGAGCGTCTGGTCGATGATCAATGGCCACACAACCCCCATTTTTGTCGAAAATAGCCATGAACGACCATTTTCAATAATACCAAAGGCTAACACCTACGGATTTTTTGACCAAGAAATGGTCTCCACCAGAAATCCAAGAATGTAATCTATGGCAAGGAAACATATGTGGCGTGAGGTGTATGAGCCTCTGGTCGACGATCAATGGCCACACAACCCCCATTTTGCCGAAAATTGCCATGAGCGACCATTTTCAATAATATTAGAGGCTAAGACCTACGGATTTTTGACCAAGAAATGGTCTCCACCAGAAATCCAAGAATGTGATCTATGGCAAGGAAACATATGTGGGGTGAGGTGTATGAGCCTATGGTCGACGATCAATGGCCACACAACCCCCATTTTTTATGAAAATAGCCATAAGCGACCTTGAAAATAGCCATGAGCGACCATTTTCAATAATACTAGAGGCTAACACCTACGAATTTTTGACCAAGAAATGGTCTCCACCAGAAATCCAAGAATGTGATCTATGGCAAGGAAACATATGTGGGGTGAGGTGTATGAGCCTCTGGTCGATGATCAATGGCCACACAACCCCCATTTTTGTCGAAAATAGCCATGAACGACCATTTTCAATAATACCGAAGGCTAACACCTACGGATTTTTGACCAAGAAATGGTCTCCACCAGAAATCCAAGAATGTGATCTATGGCAAGGAAACATATGTGGGGTGAGGTGTATGAGCCTCTGGTCGATGATCAATGGCCACACAACCCCCATTTTTGTCGAAAATAGCCATGAACGACCATTTTCAATAATATCGTAGGCTAACACCTACGGATTTTTGACCAAGAAATGGTCTCCACAAGAAATCCAAGAATGTGATCTATGGCAAGGAAACATATGTGGGGTGAGGTGTATGAGCCTCTGGTCGACGATCAATGGCCACACAACCCCCATTTTTTATGAAAATAGCCATGAGCGACCATTTTCAATAATACTAGAGGCTAACACCTACGGATTTTAGACCAAGAAATGGTCTCCACCAGAAATCCAAGAATGTGATCTATGGCAAGGAAACATATGTGGGGTGAGGTGTATGAGCCTATGGTCGACGATCAATGGCCACACAACCCCCATTTTTTAAGAAAATAGCCATAAGCGACCTTGAAAATAGCCATGAGCGACCATTTTCAATAATACTAGAGGCTAACACCTACGAACTTTTGACCAAGAAATGGTCTCCACCAGAAATCCAAGAATGTGATCTATGGCAAGGAAACATATGTGGGGTGAGGTGTATGAGCCTCTGGTCGATGATCAATGGCCACACAACCCCCATTTTTGTCGAAAATAGCCATGAACGACCATTTTCAATAATACCGAAGGCTAACACCTACGGATTTTTGACCAAGAAATGGTCTCCACCAGAAATCCAAGAATGTGATCTATGGCAAGGAAACATATGTGGGGTGAGGTGTATGAGCCTCTGGTCGATGATCAATGGCCACACAACCCCCATTTTTGTCGAAAATAGCCATGAACGACCATTTTCAATAATATCGTAGGCTAACACCTACGGATTTTTGACCAAGAAATGGTCTCCACAAGAAATCCAAGAATGTGATCTATGGCAAGGAAACATATGTGGGGTGAGGTGTATGAGCCTCTGGTCGACGATCAATGGCCACACAACCCCCATTTTTTATGAAAATAGCCATGAGCGACCATTTTCAATAATACTAGAGGCTAACACCTACGGATTTTAGACCAAGAAATGGTCTCCACCAGAAATCCAAGAATGTGATCTATGGCAAGGAAACATATGTGGGGTGAGGTGTATGAGCGTCTGGTCGATGATCAATGGCCACACAACCCCCATTTTTGTCGAAAATAGCCATGAACGACCATTTTCAATAATACTAGAGGCTAAGACCTACGAATTTTTTACCAAGAAATGGTCTCCACCAGAAATCCAAGAATGTGATCTATGGCAAGGAAACATATGTGGAGTGAGGTGTACGATCCTATGGTCGATGATCAATGGCCACACAACCCCCATTTTTGTCGAAAATAGCCATCAATGACCATGTTCAAAAATACCGAAGGCTAACACGTTCGGATTTTTGACCAAGAAATGGTCTCCACCAGAAATCCAAGAATGTGATCTATGGCAAGGAAACATATGTGGGGTGAGGTGTATGAGCGTCTGGTCGATGATCAATGGCCACACAACCCCCATTTTTGTCGAAAATAGCCATGAACGACCATTTTCAATAATACCGAAGGCTAACACTTACGGATTTTTGACCAAGAAATGGTCTCCACCAGAAATCCAAGAATGTGATCTATGGCAAGGAAACATATGTGGGGTGAGGTGTATGAGCCTTTGGTCGATGATCAATGGCCACACAACCCCCATTTCTTGGTCAAAGATCCGTAGGTGTTAGCCTTCGGTATTATTGAAAATGGTCGTTCATGGCTATTTTCGACAAAAATGGGGGTTGTGTGGCCATTGATCATCGACCAGAGGCTCATATACCTCACCCCACATATGTTTCCTTGCCATAGATCACATTCTTGGATTTCTGGTGGAGACCATTTCTTGGTCAAAAATTCGTAGGTGTAAGCCTTCGATATTATTGAAAATGGTCGTTCATGGCTATTTTCGACAAAAATGGGGGTTTTGTGGCCATTGATCATCGACCAGAGGCTCATACACCTCACCCACATAAGTTTCCTTGCCATAGATCACATTCTTGGATTTCTGGTGGAGACCATTTCTTGGTCAAAAATCCGTAGGTGTTAGCCTTCGGTATTATTGAAAATGGTCGTTCATGGCTATTTTCGACAAAAATGGGGGTTGTGTGGCCATTGATCATCGACCAGACGCTCATACACCTCACCCCACATAT
Source organism: Zea mays (assembly GCF_902167145.1). Lineage (NCBI taxonomy): Eukaryota > Viridiplantae > Streptophyta > Magnoliopsida > Poales > Poaceae > Zea > Zea mays. The sequence goes on from NW_023367382.1 coordinate 20,717, forward strand.
GTTTCCTTGCCATAGATCACATTCTTGGATTTCTGGTGGAGACCATTTCTTGGTCAAAAATCTGTAGGTGTTAGCCTTCGGTATTATTGAAAATGGTCGTTCATGGCTATTTTCGACAAAAATGGGGGTTTTGTGGCCATTGATCATCGACCAGACACTCATACACCTCACCCCACATATGTTTCCTTGTCGTAGATCACATTCTTGGATTTCTGGTGGAGACCATTTCTTGGTCAAAAATCCGTAGGTGTTAGCCTTCGATATTATTGAAAATGGTCGTTCATGGCTATTTTTGACAAAAATGGGGGTTGTGTGGCCATTGATCGTCGACCAGAGGCTCATACACCTCACCCCACATATGTTTCCTTGCCATAGATCACATTCTTGGATTTCTGGTGGAGACCATTTCTTGGTCAAAAATCCGTAGGTGTTAGCCTTCGGTATTATTGAAAATGGTCGTTCATGGCTATTTTCGACAAAAATGGGGGTTGTGTGGCCATTGATCATCGACTAGAGGCTCATACACCTTCATTCATGGCTATTTTCGACAAAAATGGGGGTTGTGTGGCCATTGATCATCGACCAGAGGCTCATACACCTCACCCCACATATGTTTCCTTGCCATAGATCACATTCTTGGATTTCTGGTGGAGACCATTTCTTGGTCAAAAATCCGTAGGTGTTAGCCTTCGGTATTATTGAAAATGGTCATTCATGGCTATTTTCATAAAAAATGGGGGTTGTGTGGCCATTTATCATCGACCAGAGGCTCATACACCTCACTACACATATGTTTCCTTGCCATAGATCACATTCTTGGATTTTTGGTGGAGACCATTTCTTGGGCAAAAATCCGTAGGTGTTAGCCTTCAGTGTCATTGAAAAATGGTCGTTCATGGCTATTTTCGACAAAAATGGGGGTTGTGTGGCCATTGATCATCGACCAGAGGCTCATACACCTCACCCCACATATGTTTCCATGCCATAGATCACATTCTTGGATTTCTGGTGGAGACCATTTCTTGGTCAAAAATCCGTACGTGTTAGCCTCTAGTATTATTGAAAATGGTCGCTCATTGCTATTTTCAAGGTCGCTCATGGCTATTTTCATAAAAAATGGAGGTTGTGTGGCCATTTATCATCGACCAGAGGCTCATACACCTCACCCCACATATGTTTCCTTGCCATCGATCACATTCTTGGATTTCTGGTGGAGACCATTTCTTGGTCAAAAATTCGTAGGTGTTAGCCTTCAGTGTCATTGAAAATGGTCATTCATGGCTATTTTCGACAAAAATTAGGGTTGTGTGGACATTGATCGTCGACCAGAGGCTCATACACCTCACCCCACATATGTTTCCTTGCCATAGATCACATTCTTGGATTTCTGGTGGAGACCATTTCTTGGTCAAAAATCCGTAGGTGTTAGCCTTCGATATCATTGAAAATGGTCGTTCATGGCTATTTTCGACAAAAATGGGGGTTGTGTGGCTATTTTCGGCAAAATGGGGGTTGTGTGGCCATTGATCGTCGACCAGAGGCTCATACACCTCACCCCACATATGTTTCCTTGTCGTAGATCACATTCTTGGATTTCTGGTGGAGACCATTTCTTGGTCAAAAATCCGTAGGTGTTAGCCTTCGATATTATTGAAAATGGTCGTTCATGGCTATTTTCGACAAAAATGGGGGTTGTGTGGCCATTGATCATCGACCAGAGGCTCATACACCTCACCCCACATATGTTTCCTTGCCATAGATAACATTCTTGGATTTCTGGTGGAGACCATTTCTTGGTCAAAAATCCGTAGGTGTTAGCCTTCGGTATTATTGAAAATGGTCGCTCATGGCTATTTTCATAAAAAATGGGGGTTGTGTGGCTATTTATCATCGACTAGAGGCTCATAAACCTCACCCCACATATGTTTCCTTGCCATAGATCACATTCTTGGATTTCTGGTGGAGACCATTTCTTGGTCAAAAATCCGTAGGTGTTAGCCTTCGATATTATTGAAAATGGTCGTTCATGGCTATTTTCGACAAAAATGGGGGTTGTGTGGCCATTGATCATCGACCAGACGCTCATACACCTCACCCCACATATGTTTCCTTGCCATAGATCACATTCTTGGATTTCTGGTGGAGACCATTTCTTGGTCAAAAATCCGAACGTGTTAGCCTTCGGTATTTTTGAAAATGGTCATTCATGGTTATTTTCGACAAAAATGGGGGTTGTGTGGCCATTGATCATCGACCAGAGGATCGTACACCTCACTCCACATATGTTTCCTTGCTATAGATCACATTCTTGGATTTCTGGTGGAGACCATTTCTTGGTCAAAAATCCGTAGGTGTTAGCCTTCGGTATTATTGAAAATGGTCGTTCATGGCTATTTTCGACAAAAATGGGGGTTGTGTGGCCATTGATCATCGACCAGATGCTCATACACCTCACCCCACATATGTTTCCTTGCCATAGATCACATTCTTGGATTTCTGGTGGAGACCATTTCTTGGTTAAAAACTCGTACGTGTTAGCCTTCGGTATTATTGAAAATGGTCATTCATGGCTATTTTCGGCAAAATGGGGGTTGTGTGGCCATTGATCATCGACCAGAGGCTCGTACACCTCACCCCACATATGTTTCCTTGCCATAGATCACATTCTTGGATTTCTGGTGGAGACCATTTCTTGGTCAAAAATCCGTAGGTGTTAGCCTTCGGTATTATTGAAAATGGTCGTTCATGGCTATTTTCGACAAAAATGGGGGTTGTGTGGCCATTGATCATCGACCAGACGCTCATACACCTCACCCCACATATGTTTACTTGCCATAGATCACATTCTTGGATTTCTGGTGGAGACCATTTCTTGGTTAAAAACTCGTACGTGTTAGCCTTCGGTATTATTGAAAATGGTCATTCATGGCTATTTTCGGCAAAATGGGGGTTGTGTGGCCATTGATCATCGACCAGAGGCTCGTACACCTCACCCCACATATGTTTCCTTGCCATAGATCACATTCTTGGATTTCTGGTGGAGACCATTTCTTGGTCAAAAATCCGTAGGTGTTAGCCTTCGGTATTATTGAAAATGGTCGTTCATGGCTATTTTCGACAAAAATGGGGGTTGTGTGGCCATTGATCATCGACCAGAGGCTCGTACACCTCACCCCACATATGTTTCCTTGCCATAGATCACATTCTTGGATTTCTGGTGGAGACCATTTTTGGTCAAAAATCCGTAGGTGTTAGCATTTGGTATTATTGAAAATGTCGTTCATGGCTATTTTCAAGGTCGCTCATGGCTATTTTCATAAAAAATGGGGGTTGTGTGGCCATTGATCATCGACTAGACGCTCATACACCTCACCCCACATATGTTTCCTTGCCATAGATTACATTCTTGGATTTTTGGTGGAAACCATTTCTTGGTTAAAAACTTGTACGTGTTAGCCTTCGGTATTATTGAAAATGGTCATTCATGGCTATTTTCGGCAAAATGGGGGTTGTGTGGCCATTGATCGTCGACCAGAGGCTCATACACCTCACCCCACATATGTTTCCTTGTCGTAGATCACATTCTTGGATTTCTGGTGGAGACCATTTCTTGGTCAAAAATTCGTAGGTGTTAGCCTTCGATATTATTGAAAATGGTCGTTCATGGCTATTTTCGACAAAAATGGGGGTTGTGTGGCCATTGATCATCGACCAGAGGCTCATACACCTCACCCCACATATGTTTCCTTGCCATAGATCACATTCTTGGATTTCTAGTGGAGACCATTGAAAGTCGCCTAGAGGGGGGGTGAATAGGGCGAAACTGAAATTTACAAATATAAACACAACTACAAGCCGGGTTAGCGTTAGTAATAAAGAAACGAGTCCGCGAGAGAGGGTGGAAAACAAATCGCAAGCAAATGAAGAGTGTGACACGCGGATTTGTTTTACCGAGGTTCGGTTCTTGCAAACCTACTCCCCGTTGAGGAGGCCACAAAGGCCGGGTCTCTTTCAACCCTTCCCTCTCTCAAACGATCCCACGGATCGAGTGAGCTTTCTCTTCTCAATCACTTGGAACACAAAGTGCCCACAAGGGCCACCACACAATTGGTGCCTCTTGCCTCGATTACATGTGAGTGCTTGATCGTAATGAAAGAATCAAGAAAGCACGATTGCAAAAAGGCCAAGCGACAAGAGCGACGAATAACACACGGATCACTTTCTCTCTCAAGTCACTAATCACTAATGATCTCTTTTCTCAATTGTGAAACTTGGAGAGATGGAGGCTTTGAATGTGTCTTGGAATGGAATGCTAGCTCTTGTATTGAATGTTGAAGGTTGGAATGCTTGGATGAAGTGAATGGAGGTGGTTGGGGTTGTATTTATAGCCACCAACCACTTCCTAGCCGTTGCTCCATTCTACTGAGCGCGGACGGTCCGCGTGCCAGGTCCGGACGGTCCGCCCCAGTAGATCAACGGCTGAAAATGCAACGGTCAGCAGTAACGGCTATATCAACGGCTATATTGCATTTAATGCGTTGTCAGATGTCAGACAGACCCAGTCGCGGACGGTCCGCGATCCTGGCCCGGACGGTCCGCGAACCCGCTATAATTCATTTCTCCGAACCCGTCACCTTCGGGATTTTCGGTTTCTCACCTACCGGACGGTCCACGCCAGAGGCCGGACGGTCCGCGCAAGGGCTCGGACGGTCTTTGCTTTTCCTCCGGACAGTCCATAGTGTAGACTTCGATTTTTGCATTGGTTCTGGCCGAGTGACATCCTTGTGTCGCGGACGGTCCGCCGCAAGGGCCCGGACAGTCCGCACTTGGCCTGTTTTTCCAAAAAGCTTCTCCTGTCCGGAATAATCTACGGTATTTCGGACAGTCGATTTAGTATGGTTATAGATGAACCTTTGGCACCTGTAGAACATATAATCTAGAGCAAAACTAGTCAGTCCAATTGTTTGTGTTGGGCAATTCAACCACCAAAATTATATAGGAACTAGGTGTAAGCCTAATTCCCTTTCAATCTCCCCCTTTTTGGTGATTGATGCCAACACAAACCAAAGCAAATGTAGAAGTGCATAATTGAACTAGTTTGCATAATGTAAGTGCAAAGGTTGCTTGGAATTGAGCCAATATAAATGCTTACAAGATATGCATGGATTGTTTCTTCATTTTTAACATTTTGGACCACGCTTGCACCACATGTTTTGTTTTTGCAAAATCTTTTGTAAATCTTTTTAAAGTTCTTTTGCAAATAGTCAAAGGCAAATGAATAAGATTTTGAGAAGCATTTTCAAGATTTGAAATTTTCTCCCCCTGTTTCAAATGCTTTTCCTTTGACTAAACAAAACTCCCCCTAAATGAGATTCTCCTCTTAGCGTTCAAGAGGGTTTTGATGTATCATTTTGAAATACTACTTTCTCCCCCTTTTGAACACAATAGGATACCAATTGAAAATATTCAACACTTAAGTTAAGTTTTTGAAATTGGTGGTGGTGCGGTCCTTTTGCTTTGGGCTCTTACTTTCTCCCCCTTTGGCATGAATCGCCAAAAACGGAATCATTAGAGCCCTCGAAGTGCTTTCTTCCCCTTTGGTCATAAATAAATGAGTTAAGATTATACCAAAGACGAAGTCCTTTTGCTTGGTGCTCAAGTTTTCTCCCCCTTGAACGGAGAGTTGCTTGGAGCGACGGCGAAGGATGAGTTACGTAGTGGAAGCCTTTGTCTTCGCCGAAGACTCCAATTCCCTTTCAATACACCTATGACTTGGTTTGAAATAGACTTGAAAACACATTAGTCATAGCATATGAAAGAGACATGATCAAAGGTATATAAAATGAGCTATATGTGCAAGCTAGCAAAAGAAATTGCGCGAATCAAGAATATTGAGCTCATGCCTAAGTTTGTTAAAAGATTGTTCATCAAGAGGCTTGGTAAAGATATCGGCTAATTGATCTTTAGTATTAATGTAAGAAATCTCGATATCTCCCTTTTGTTGGTGATCCCTCAAAAAGTGATACCGAATGGATATTTGTTTAGTGCGGCTATGCTCGACGGGATTGTCGGCCATTTTGATTGCACTCTCATTATCACATAGCAAAGGAACTTTGGTTAATTTGTAACCGTTGTCCCGCAGGGTTTGCCTCATCCAAAGCAATTGCGCGCAACAATGACCTGCGGCAATATACTCGGCTTCGGCGGTGGAAAGAGCGACCAAATTTTGCTTCTTTGAAGCCCAAGACACCAAGGATCTTCCCAAGAACTGGCAAGTCCCCGATGTGCTCTTCCTATTGATTTTACACCCCGCCCAATCGGCATCCGAATAACCAATCAAATCAAATGTGGATCCCCAAGGATACCAAAGCCCAAACTTAGGAGTATAAGCCAAATATCTCAAGATTCGTTTTACGGCCGTAAGGTGAGCTTCCTTAGGGTCGGCTTGGAATCTTGCACACATGCATACGGAAAGCATAATATCCGGTCGAGATGCACATAAATAGAGTAAAGAACCTATCATCGACCGGTATACCTTTTGATCCACGGACTTACCTCCCGTGTCGAGGTCGAGATGCCCATTAGTTCCCATGGGTGTCTTGATGGGTTTGGCATCCTTCATCCCAAACTTGGTTAGAATGTCTTGAGTGTACTTCGTTTGGCTGATGAAGGTGCCCTCTTGGAGTTGTTTGACTTGGAATCCTAGAAAATACTTCAACTCCCCCATCATAGACATCTCGAACTTCTGTGTCATGATCCTACTAAACTCTTCACATGTAGACTCATTAGTAGACCCAAATATAATATCATCAACATAAATTTGGCATACAAACAAGTCATTTTCAAGAGTTTTAGTAAAGAGTGTGGGATCGGCCTTTCCGACTTTGAAGCCATTTGCAATAAGGAAATCTCTAAGGCATTCATACCATGCTCTTGGGGCTTGCTTGAGCCCATAAAGCGCCTTAGAGAGCTTATAGACATGGTTAGGATACTCACTGTCTTCAAAGCCGGGAGGTTGCTCAACATAGACCTCTTCCTTGATTGGTCCATTGAGGAAGGCACTTTTCACGTCCATTTGATAAAGCTTAAAGCCATGGTAAGTAGCATAGGCCAATAATATTCGAATTGACTCAAGCCTAGCTACGGGTGCATAGGTTTCACCGAAATCCAAACCTTCGACTTGGGAGTATCCCTTGGCCACAAGTCGAGCTTTGTTCCTTGTCACCACACCATGCTCATCTTGCTTGTTGCGGAAGACCCATTTGGTTCCTACAACATTTTGGTTAGGACGTGGAACTAAATGCCATACCTCATTCCTAGTGAAGTTGTTGAGTTCCTCTTGCATTGCCACCACCCAATCCGAATCTTGAAGTGCTTCATCTACCCTATGTGGCTCAATAGAGGAAACAAATGAGTAATGTTCGCAAAAGTGTGCAACACGAGATCTAGTGGTTACCCCCTTATGAATGTCGCCGAGGATGGTGTCGACGGGGTGATCTCGTTGGATTGCTTGGTGGACTCTTGGGTGTGGCGGCCTTTGCTCTTCATCCTCCTTGTCTTCCTCATTTGCATCTCCCCCTTGATCATTGCCATCATCTTGAGGTGGCTCATTTGCTTGATCTTCTACTTCATCAACTTGAGCTTCATCCTCATTTTGAGTTGGTGGAGATGCTTGCGTGGAGGAGGATGGTTGATCTTGTGTGTTTGGAGGCTCTTTGGATTCCTTAGGACACACATCCCCGATGGACATGTTCCTTAACGCGATGCACAGAGCCTCGTCATCACCTATCTCATCAAGATCAACATGCTCTACTTGAGAGCCGTTAGTTTCATCAAACACAACGTCACATGAGACTTCAACTAGTCCGGTGGACTTGTTAAAGACCCTATATGCCCTTGTGTTTGAGTCATAACCAAGTAAAAAGCCTTCTACAGTCTTAGGAGCAAATTTAGATTTTCTACCTCTTTTAACTAGAATAAAGCATTTGCTACCAAAGACTCTAAAATATGAAATGTTGGGCTTTTTACCGGTTAGGAGTTCATACGATGTCTTCTTGAGGATTCGGTGAAGATATAACCGGTTGATGGCGTAGCAAGCGGTGTTGACCGCCTCGGCCCAAAACCGATCTGAAGTCTTGTACTCATCAAGCATGGTCCTTGCCATGTCCAATAGAGTTCTATTCTTCCTCTCCACTACACCATTTTGTTGAGGTGTGTAGGGAGAAGAGAACTCATGCCTGATTCCCTCCTCCTCAAGGAAGCCTTCGATTTGAGAGTTCTTGAACTCCGTCCCGTTGTCGCTTCTAATTTTCTTGATCCTTATGCCGAACTCATTTTGAGCCCGTCTCAAGAATCCCTTTAAGGTTTCTTGGGTTTGAAATTTTTCCTGTAAAAAGAATACCCAAGTGAAGCGAGAATAATCATCCACAATAACTAGACAGTACTTACTCCCGCCGATGCTTATGTAGGCTATTGGGCCGAATAGATCCATGTGCAGGAGCTCCAGTGGCCTGTCGGTCGTCATTATGTTCTTATGCGGATGATGAGAGCCAACTTGCTTTCCTGCTTGGCATGCGCTACAAATCCTATCTTTCTCAAAATGAACATTTGTTAGTCCTAAAATGTGTTCTCCCTTTAGAAGCTTATGAAGATTCTTCATCCCAACATGAGCTAGTCGGCGGTGCCAGAGCCAACCCATGTTAGTCTTAGCAATTAAGCAAGTGTCGAGTTCAGCTCTATCAAAATCTACCAAGTATAGCTGACCCTTCTAACACTCCTTTAAATGCTATTGAATCATCACTTCTTCTAAAGACAGTGACACCTATATCAGTGAATAGACAGTTGTAGCCCATTTGACATAATTGGGAAACAGAAAGCAAGTTGTAATCTAAGGAATCAACAAGAAAAACATTGGAAATGGAATGGTCCGGAGATATAGCAATTTTACCCAAACCTTTGACCAAACCTTGATTTCCATCCCCGAATGTGATAGCTCGTTGGGGATCTTGGTTTTTCTCATAGGAGGAGAACATTTTCTTCTCCCCTGTCATGTGGTTCGTGCACCCGCTGTCGAGTATCCAACTTGAGCCCCCGGATGCATAAACCTACAAAACACGTTTAGTTCTTGACTTTAGGTACCCAAATGGTTTTGGGTCCTTTGGCATTAGACACAAGAACTTTGGGTACCCAAACACAAGTCTTTGACCCCTTGTGCTTGCCCCCAACATATTTGGCAACTACCTTGCCGGATTTGTTAGTTAAAACATAAGATGCATCAAAAGTTTTAAAGGAAATGTTTTGATCATTTGATGCACTAGGAGTTTTCTTTCTAGACAACCTAGCACGGGTTGGTTGCCTAGAGCTAGATGTCTCACTCTTATACATAAAAGCATGGTTAGAACCAGAGTGAGACTTCCTAGAATGAATTTTTCTAATTTTGTCCTCGGGATAACCGACAGGGTATAAAATGTAACCCTCGTTATCCTGAGGCATGGGAGCCTTGCCCTTAACAAAATTTGACAATCTTTTAGGAGGGGCATTAAGTTTGACATTGTCTCCCCTTTGGAAGCCAATGCCATCCTTGATGCCAGGGCGTCTCCCATTATAAAGCATGCTACGAGCAAATTTAAATTTCTCATTTTCTAGGTTGTGCTCGGCAATTTTAGCATCTAATTTAGCTATATGATCATTTTGTTGTTTAATTAAAATCATGTGATCATGAATAGCATCTACATCAATATCTCTACATCTAGTGCAAATAGTGACATGCTCAATGGTAGATGTAGAGGGTTTGCAAGAATTAAGTTCAACAATCTTAGCATGAAGTATATCATTCTTATCTCTAAGATCGGAAATTGTAATTTTGCAAACATCAAAATCTTTAGCCTTAGCAAGCAATTTTTTATTTTCATCTCTAAGGCTAGCAAGGGAAATGTTTAATTCATCAATCCTAGCAAGCAAATCATCATTATTATCTCTAGGATTGGGAATTGAAACATTGCAAACATGTGAATCAACCTTATTTAAACTAGCATTTTCATTCCTAAGGTTGTCAATCATCTCACGGCAAGTGCTTAGCTCACTAGATAATTTTTCACATTTTTCTACTTCTAGAGCATAAGCATTTTTAACCTTAACATGCTTCTTATTTTCTTTAATAAGGAAGTCCTCTTGGGTGTCCAAGAGATCATCCTTTTCATGAATGGCACTAATCAATTCATTAAGTTTTTCTTTTTGTTGCATGTTGAGGTTGGCAAAAAGAGAGCGCAAGTTATCCTCCTCATCACTAGCATTATCATCACTAGAAGACTCATATTTAGTGGATGATTTGGATTTTACCTTCTTTTTGCCGTCCTTTGCCATGAGGCACTTGTGGCCGACGTTTGGGAAGAGAAGTCCCTTGGTGACGGCGATGTTGGCGGCGTCCTCGTCGTCGGAGGAGTCGCTTGAGCTTTCGTCGGAATCCCACTCCCGACAAACATGGGCATCTCCGCCCTTCTTCTTGTAGTACCTCTTCTTCTCCTTTCTTCTCCCTTTCTTGTCGTTGCCTCGGTCACTGTCACTTGATATAGGACATTTAGCAATAAAATGACCGGGCTTACCACATTTGTAGCAAACCTTCTTGGAGCGGGACTTGTAGTCTTTCCCCCTCCTCTGTTTGAGGATTTGGTGGAAGCTCTTGATGACTAGCGCCATTTCTTCATTGTCAAGCTTGGAGGCGTCTATTGGTTGTCGATTTGGTGTAGACTCCTCCTTCTTTTCTTCCGTCGCTTTGAATGCGACGGGTTGAGCTTCGGATGTAGATGGATCATCAAGCTCGTTGATCTTCCTTGAGCCTTTGACCATGCACTCAAAACTTACAAAATGCCCGATAACTTCCTCGGGGGTCATTTTAGTATATCTACGATTACCATGAATTAATTGAACTTGAGTAGGGTTAAGGAAAATAAGAGATCTTAGAATAACCTTAACCACCTCGTGGTCATCCCACTTTACGCTCCCGAGGTTGCGCACATGGTTCACCAAGGTCTTGAGCCGGTTGTACATATGTTGTGGCTCCTCCCCTTTGCGAAGCCGGAACCGACCGAGCTCCCCCTCGATCGTTTCCCGCTTGGTGATCTTGGTGAGCTCGTCTCCCTCGTGCGCGGTTTTGAGCACATCCCAAACCTCCTTGGCGCTCTTCAACCCTTGAACTTTGTTATACTCCTCTCTACTCAAAGAGGCGAGGAGTATTGTTGTCGCTTGAGAGTTGAAGTGCTCGATTTGGGCCACCTCATCCTCGTCATAGTCTTTATCCCCTACTGACGGTACCTGTGCACCAAACTCAACAACATCTCATATACTTTTGTGGAGTGAGGTTAGATGAAATCTCATTAAATCACTCCACCTAGCATAATCTTCACCATCAAAAGTTGGTGGTTTGCCTAATGGGACAGAAAGTAGAGGTGCATGTTTAGAAATGCGAGAATAGTGTAGGGGGATCTTACTAAACTTCTTACGCTCTTGGCGTTTAGAAGTTACGGAGGGCGCATCGGAGTCGGAGGTTGATGTTGATGAAGTGTCGGTCTCGTAGTAGACCACTTTCCTCATCCTCTTTTGCTTGTCCCCGCTTCGATGCGGCTTGTGGGAAGAAGATTTTTCCTTCTTCTCTTTGTGGTGAGAAGAAGATTTCTTCTCCTTCCCTTTGTTGGAGGAGCTCTTCTTCTTCTCCCTCCTTTTGGTGCGGGACTCTTCCGATGAAGTGCTCTCGTGGCTTGTAGTGGGCTTTTCGCCGGTCTCCATCTCCTTCTTGGCGTGATCTCCCGACATCACTTCGAGCGGTTAGGCTCTAATGAAGCACCGAGCTTTGATACCAATTGAAAGTCGCCTAGAGGGGGGGTGAATAGGGCGAAACTGAAATTTACAAATATAAACACAACTACAAGTCGGGTTAGCGTTAGTAATAAAGAAACGAGTCCGCGAGAGAGGGTGGAAAACAAATCGCAAGCAAATGAAGAGTGTGACACGCGGATTTGTTTTACCGAGGTTCGGTTCTTGCAAACCTACTCCCCGTTGAGGAGGCCACAAAGGCCGGGTCTCTTTCAACCCTTCCCTCTCTCAAACGATCCCACGGATCGAGTGAGCTTTCTCTTCTCAATCACTTGGAACACAAAGTTCCCACAAGGGCCACCACACAATTGGTGCCTCTTGCCTCGATTACAAGTGAGTGCTTGATCGTAATGAAAGAATCAAGAAAGCACGATTGCAAAAAGGCCAAGCGACAAGAGCGACGAATAACACACGGATCACTTTCTCTCTCAAGTCACTAATCACTAATGATCTCTTTTCTCAATTGTGAAACTTGGAGAGATGGAGGCTTTGAATGTGTCTTGGAATGGAATGCTAGCTCTCGTATTGAATGTTGAAGGTTGGAATGCTTAGATGAAGTGAATGGAGGTGGTTGGGGTTGTATTTATAGCCACCAACCACTTCCTAGCCGTTGCTCCATTCTGCTGAGCGCGGACGGTCCGCGTGCCAGGTCCGGACGGTCCGCCCCAGTAGATCAACGGCTGAAAATGCAACGGTCAGCAGTAACGGCTATATCAACGGCTATATTGCATTTAATGCGTTGTCAGATGTCAGACAGACCCAGTCGCGGACGGTCCGCGATCCTGGCCCGGACGGTCCGCGAACCCGCTATAATTCATTTCTCCGAACCCGTCACCTTCGGGTTTTTCGGTTTCTCACCTACCGGACGGTCCGCGCCAGAGGCCGGACGGTCAGCGCAAGGACTCGGACGGTCTTTGCTTTTCCTCCGGACAGTCCATAGTGTAGACTTCGATTTTTGCATTGGTTCTGGCCGAGTGACATCCTTGTGTCGTGGACGGTCCGCCGCAAGGGCCCGGACAGTCCGCGCTTGGCCTGTTTTTCCAAAAAGCTTCTCCTGTCCGGAATAATCTACGGTATTTCGGACAGTCGATTTGGTATGGTTATAGATGAACCTTTGGCACCTGTAGAACATATAATCTAGAGCAAAACTAGTTAGTCCAATTGTTTGTGTTGGGCAATTCAACCACCAAAATTATATAGGAACTAGGTGTAAGCCTAATTCCCTTTCAATCTCCCCCTTTTTGGTGATTGATGCCAACACAAACCAAAGCAAATGTAGAAGTGCATAATTGAACTAGTTTGCATAATGTAAGTGCAAAGGTTGCTTGGAATTGAGCCAATATAAATGCTTACAAGATATGCATGGATTGTTTCTTCATTTTTAACATTTTGGACCACGCTTGCACCACATGTTTTGTTTTTGCAAAATCTTTTGTAAATCTTTTCAAAGTTCTTTTGCAAATAGTCAAAGGCAAATGAATAAGATTTTGAGAAGCATTTTCAAGATTTGAAATTTTCTCCCCCTGTTTCAAATGCTTTTCCTTTGACTAAACAAAACTCCCCCTAAATGAGATTCTCCTCTTAGTGTTCAAGAGGGTTTTGATGTATCATTTTGAAATACTACTTTCTCCCCCTTTTGAACACAATAGGATACCAATTGAAAATATTCAACACTTAAGTTAAGTTTTTGAAATTGGTGGTGGTGCGGTCCTTTTGCTTTGGGCTCTTACTTTCTCCCCCTTTGGCATGAATCGCCAAAAACGGAATCATTAGAGCCCTCGAAGTGCTTTCTTCCCCTTTGGTCATAAATAAATGAGTTAAGATTATACCAAAGACGAAGTCCTTTTGCTTGGTGCTCAAGTTTTCTCCCCCTTGAACGGAGAGTTGCTTGGAGCGACGGCGAAGGATGAGTTACGTAGTGGAAGCCTTTGTCTTCGCCGAAGACTCCAATTCCCTTTCAATACACCTATGACTTGGTTTGAAATAGACTTGAAAACACATTAGTCATAGCATATGAAAGAGACATGATCAAAGGTATATAAAATGAGCTATATGTGCAAGCTAGCAAAAGAAATTGCGCGAATCAAGAATATTGAGCTCATGCCTAAGTTTGTTAAAAGATTGTTCATCAAGAGGCTTGGTAAAGATATCGGCTAATTGATCTTTAGTATTAATGTAAGAAATCTCGATATCTCCCTTTTGTTGGTGATCCCTCAAAAAGTGATACCGAATGGCTATGTGTTTAGTGCGGCTATGCTCGACGGGATTGTCGGCCATTTTGATTGCACTCTCATTATCACATAGCAAAGGAACTTTGGTTAATTTGTAACCGTAGTCCCGCAGGGTTTGCCTCATCCAAAGCAATTGCGCGCAACAATGGCCTGCGGCAATATACTCGGCTTCGGCGGTGGAAAGAGCGACCGAATTTTGCTTCTTTGAAGCCCAAGACACCAAGGATCTTCCCAAGAACTGGCAAGTCCCCGATGTGCTCTTCCTATTGATTTTACACCCCGCCCAATCGGCATCCGAATAACCAATCAAATCAAATGTGGATCCCCAAGGATACCAAAGCCCAAACTTAGGAGTATAAGCCAAATATCTCAAGATTCGTTTTACGGCCGTAAGGTGAGCTTCCTTAGGGTCGGCTTGGAATCTTGCACACATGCATACGGAAAGCATAATATCCGGTCGAGATGCACATAAATAGAGTAAAGAACCTATCATCGTCCGGTATACCTTTTGATCCACGGACTTACCTCCCGTGTCGAGGTCGAGATGCCCATTAGTTCCCATGGGTGTCTTGATGGGTTTGGCATCCTTCATCCCAAACTTGGTTAGAATGTCTTGAGTGTACTTCGTTTGGCTGATGAAGGTGCCCTCTTGGAGTTGTTTGACTTGGAATCCTAGAAAATACTTCAACTCCCCCATCATAGACATCTCGAACTTCTGTGTCATGATCCTACTAAACTCTTCACATGTAGACTCATTAGTAGACCCAAATATAATATCATCAACATAAATTTGGCATACAAACAAGTCATTTTCAAGAGTTTTAGTAAAGAGTGTGGGATCGGCCTTTCTGACTTTGAAGCCATTTGCAATAAGGAAATCTCTAAGGCATTCATACCATGCTCTTGGGGCTTGCTTGAGCCCATAAAGCGCCTTAGAGAGCTTATAGACATGGGTAGGATACTCACTCTCTTCAAAGCCGGGAGGTTGCTCAACATAGACCTCTTCCTTGATTGGTCCATTGAGGAAGGCACTTTTCACGTCCATTTGATAAAGCTTAAAGCCATGGTAAGTAGCATAGGCCAGTAATATTCGAATTGACTCAAGCCTAGCTACGGGTGCATAGGTTTCACCGAAATCCAAACCTTCGACTTGGGAGTATCCCTTGGCCATAAGTCGAGCTTTGTTCCTTGTCACCACACCATGCTCATCTTGCTTGTTGCGGAAGACCCATTTGGTTCCTACAACATTTTGGTTAGGACGTGGAACTAAATGCCATACCTCATTCCTAGTGAAGTTGTTGAGTTCCTCTTGCATTGCCACCACCCAATCCGAATCTTGAAGTGCTTCCTCTACCCTGTGTGGCTCAATAGAGGAAACAAACGAGTAATGTTCGCAAAAGTGTGCAACACGAGATCTAGTGGTTACCCCCTTATGAATGTCGCCGAGGATGGTGTCGACGGGGTGATCTCGATGGATTGCTTGGTGGACTCTTGGGTGTGGCGGCCTTTGCTCTTCATCCTCCTTGTCTTCCTCATTTGCATCTCCCCCTTGATCATTGCCATCATCTTGAGGCGGCTCATTTGCTTGATCTTCTACTTCATCAACTTGAGCTTCATCCTCATTTTGAGTTGGTGGAGATGCTTGCGTGGAGGAGGATGGTTGATCTTGTGTGTTTGGAGGCTCTTTGGTTTCCTTAGGACACACATCCCCGATGGACATGTTCCTTAACGCGATGCACGGAGCCTCGTCATCACCTATCTCATCAAGATCAACATGCTCTACTTGAGAGCCGTTAGTTTCATCAAACACAACGTCACATGAGACTTCAACTAGTCCGGTGGACTTGTTAAAGACCCTATATGCCCTTGTGTTTGAGTCATAACCAAGTAAAAAGCCTTCTACAGTCTTAGGAGCAAATTTAGATTTTCTACCTCTTTTAACTAGAATAAAGCATTTGCTACCAAAGACTCTAAAATATGAAATGTTGGGCTTTTTACCGGTTAGGAGTTCATACGATGTCTTCTTGAGGATTCGGTGAAGATATAACCGGTTGATGGCGTAGCAAGCGGTGTTGACCGCCTCGGCCCAAAACCGATCCGAAGTCTTGTACTCATCAAGCATGGTCCTTGCCATGTCCAATAGAGTTCTATTCTTCCTCTCCACTACACCATTTTGTTGAGGTGTGTAGGGAGAAGAGAACTCATGCTTGATTCCCTCCTCCTCAAGGAAGCCTTCGATTTGAGAGTTCTTGAACTCCGTCCCGTTGTCGCTTCTAATTTTCTTGATCCTTAAGCCGAACTCATTTTGAGCCCGTCTCAAGAATCCCTTTAAGGTTTCTTGGGTTTGAGATTTTTCCTGTAAAAAGAATACCCAAGTGAAGCGAGAATAATCATCCACAATAACTAGACAGTACTTACTCCCGCCGATGCTTATGTAGGCTATTGGGCCGAATAGATCCATGTGCAGGAGCTCCAGTGGCCTGTCGGTCGTCATTATGTTCTTATGCGGATGATGAGAGCCAACTTGCTTTCCTGCTTGGCATGCGCTACAAATCCTATCTTTCTCAAAATGAACATTTGTTAGTCCTAAAATGTGTTCTCCCTTTAGAAGCTTATGAAGATTCTTCATCCCAACATGAGCTAGTCGGCGGTGCCAGAGCCAACCCATGTTAGTCTTAGCAATTAAGCAAGTGTCGAGTTCAGCTCTATCAAAATATACCAAGTATAGCTGACCCTTCTAACACTCCCTTAAATGCTATTGAATCATCACTTCTTCTAAAGACAGTGACACCTATATCAGTGAATAGACAGTTGTAGCCCATTTGACATAATTGGGAAACAGAAAGCAAGTTGTAATCTAAGGAATCAACAAGAAAAACATTGGAAATGGAATGGTCCGGAGATATAGCAATTTTACCCAAACCTTTGACCAAACCTTGATTTCCATCCCCGAATGTGATAGCTCGTTGGGGATCTTGGTTTTTCTCATAGGAGGAGAACATTTTCTTCTCCCCTGTCATGTGGTTCGTGCACCCGCTGTCGAGTATCCAACTTGAGCCCCCGGATGCATAAACCTACAAAACAAGTTTAGTTCTTGACTTCAGGTACCCAAATGGTTTTGGGTCCTTTGGCATTAGACACAAGAACTTTGGGTACCCAAACACAAGTCTTTGACCCCTTGTGCTTGCCCCCAACATATTTGGCAACTACCTTGCCGGATTTGTTAGTTAAAACATAAGATGCATCAAAAGTTTTAAAGGAAATGTTTTGATCATTTGATGCACTAGGAGTTTTCTTTCTAGACAACCTAGCACGGGTTGGTTGCCTAGAGCTAGATGTCTCACTCTTATACATAAAAGCATGGTTAGAACCAGAGTGAGACTTCCTAGAATGAATTTTTCTAATTTTGTCCTCGGGATAACCGGCAGGGTATAAAATGTAACCCTCGTTATCCTGAGGCATGGGAGCCTTGCCCTTAACAAAATTGGACAATCTTTTAGGAGGGGCATTAAGTTTGACATTGTCTCCCCTTTGGAAGCCAATGCCATCCTTGATGCCAGGGCGTCTCCCATTATAAAGCATGCTACGAGCAAATTTAAATTTCTCATTTTCTAGGTTGTGCTCGGCAATTTTAGCATCTAATTTAGCTATATGATCATTTTGTTGTTTAATTAAAATCATGTGATCATGAATAGCATCTACATCAATATCTCTACATCTAGTGCAAATAGTGACATGCTCAATGGTAGATGTAGAGGGTTTGCAAGAATTAAGTTCAACAATCTTAGCATGAAGTATATCATTCTTATCTCTAAGATCGGAAATTGTAATTTTGCAAACATCAAAATCTTTAGCCTTAGCAAGCAATTTTTTATTTTCATCTCTAAGGCTAGCAAGGGAAATGTTTAATTCATCAATCCTAGCAAGCAAATCATCATTATTATCTCTAGGATTGGGAATTGAAACATTGCAAACATGTGAATCAACCTTATTTAAACTAGCATTTTCATTCCTAAGGTTGTCAATCATCTCACGGCAAGTGCTTAGCTCACTAGATAATTTTTCACATTTTTCTACTTCTAGAGCATAAGCATTTTTAACCTTAACATGCTTCTTATTTTCTTTAATAAGGAAGTCCTCTTGGGTGTCCAAGAGATCATCCTTTTCATGAATGGCACTAATAAATTCATTAAGTTTTTCTTTTTGTTGCATGTTGAGGTTGGCAAAAAGAGAGCGCAAGTTATCCTCCTCATCACTAGCATTATCATCACTAGAAGACTCATATTTAGTGGATGATTTGGATTTTACCTTCTTTTTGCCGTCCTTTGCCATGAGGCACTTGTGGCCGACGTTTGGGAAGAGAAGTCCCTTGGTGACGGCGATGTTGGCGGCGTCCTCGTCGTCGGAGGAGTCGCTTGAGCTTTCGTCGGAATCCCACTCCCGACAAACATGGGCATCTCCGCCCTTCTTCTTGTAGTACCTCTTCTTCTCCTTTCTTCTCCCTTTCTTGTCGTTGCCTCGGTCACTGTCACTTGATATAGGACATTTAGCAATAAAATGACTGGGCTTACCACATTTGTAGCAAACCTTCTTGGAGCGGGACTTGTAGTCTTTCCCCCTCCTCTGTTTGAGGATTTGGCGGAAGCTCTTGATGACTAGCGCCATTTCTTCATTGTCAAGCTTGGAGGCGTCTATTGGTTGTCGATTTGGTGTAGACTCCTCCTTCTTTTCTTCCGTCGCTTTGAATGCGACGGGTTGAGCTTCGGATGTAGATGGATCATCAAGCTCGTTGATCTTCCTTGAGCCTTCGACCATGCACTCAAAACTTACAAAATGCCCGATAACTTCCTCGGGGGTCATTTTAGTATATCTACGATTACCATGAATTAATTGAACTTGAGTAGGGTTAAGGAAAATAAGAGATCTTAGAATAACCTTAACCACCTCGTGGTCATCCCACTTTACGCTCCCGAGGTTGCGCACTTGGTTCACCAAGGTCTTGAGCCGGTTGTACATATGTTGTGGCTCCTCCCCTTTGCGAAGCCAGAACCGACCGAGCTCCCCCTCGATCGTTTCCCGCTTGGTGATCTTGGTGAGCTCGTCTCCCTCGTGCGCGGTTTTGAGCACATCCCAAACCTCCTTGGCGCTCTTCAACCCTTGAACTTTGTTATACTCCTCTCTACTCAAAGAGGCGAGGAGTATTGTTGTCGCTTGAGAGTTGAAGTGCTCGATTTGGGCCACCTCATCCTCGTCATAGTCTTTATCCCCTACTGACGGTACCTGTGCACCAAACTCAACAACATCCCATATACTTTTGTGGAGTGAGGTTAGATGAAATCTCATTAAATCACTCCACCTAGCATAATCTTCACCATCAAAAGTTGGTGGTTTGCCTAATGGGACAGAAAGTAGAGGTGCATGTTTAGAAATGCGAGAATAGTGTAGGGGGATCTTACTAAACTTCTTACGCTCTTGGCGTTTAGAAGTTACGGAGGGCGCATCGGAGTCGGAGGTTGATGTTGATGAAGTGTCGGTCTCGTAGTAGACCACTTTCCTCATCCTCTTTTGCTTGTCCCCGCTTCGATGCGGCTTGTGGGAAGAAGATTTTTCCTTCTTCTCTTTGTGGTGAGAAGAAGATTTCTTCTCCTTCCCTTTGTTGGAGGAGCTCTTCTTCTTCTCCCTCCTTTTGGTGCGGGACTCTTCCGATGAAGTGCTCCCGTGGCTTGTAGTGGGCTTTTCGCCGGTCTCCATCTCCTTCTTGGCGTGATCTCCCGACATCACTTCGAGCGGTTAGGCTCTAATGAAGCACCGAGCTTTGATACCAATTGAAAGTCGCCTAGAGGGGGGGTGAATAGGGCGAAACTGAAATTTACAAATATAAACACAACTACAAGCCGGGTTAGCGTTAGTAATAAAGAAACGAGTCCGCGAGAGAGGGTGGAAAACAAATCGCAAGCAAATGAAGAGTGTGACACGCAGATTTGTTTTACCGAGGTTCGGTTCTTGCAAACCTACTCCCCGTTGAGGAGGCCACAAAGGCCGGGTCTCTTTCAACCCTTCCCTCTCTCAAACGATCCCACGGATCGAGTGAGCTTTCTCTTCTCAATCACTTGGAACACAAAGTTCCCACAAGGGCCACCACACAATTGGTGCCTCTTGCCTCGATTACAAGTGAGTGCTTGATCGTAATGAAAGAATCAAGAAAGCACGATTGCAAAAAGGCCAAGCGACAAGAGCGACGAATAACACACGGATCACTTTCTCTCTCAAGTCACTAATCACTAATGATCTCTTTTCTCAATTGTGAAACTTGGAGAGATGGAGGCTTTGAATGTGTCTTGGAATGGAATGCTAGCTCTTGTATTGAATGTTGAAGGTTGGAATGCTTGGATGAAGTGAATGGAGGTGGTTGGGGTTGTATTTATAGCCACCAACCACTTCCTAGCCGTTGCTCCATTCTGCTGAGCGCGGACGGTCCGCGTGCCAGGTCCGGACGGTCCGCCCCAGTAGATCAACGGCTGAAAATGCAACGGTCAGCAGTAACGGCTATATCAACGGCTATATTGCATTTAATGCGTTGTCAGATGTCAGACAGACCCAGTCGCGGACGGTCCGCGATCCTGGCCCGGACGGTCCGCGAACCCGCTATAATTCATTTCTCCGAACCCGTCACCTTCGGGTTTTTCGGTTTCTCACCTACCGGACGGTCCGCGCCAGAGGCCGGACGGTCCGCGCAAGGGCTCGGACGGTCTTTGCTTTTCCTCCGGACAGTCCATAGTGTAGACTTCGATTTTTGCATTGGTTCTGGCCGAGTGACATCCTTGTGTCGCGGACGGTCCGCCGCAAGGGCCCGGACAGTCCGCGCTTGGCCTGTTTTTCCAAAAAGCTTCTCCTGTCCGGAATAATCTACGGTATTTTGGACAGTCGATTTAGTATGGTTATAGATGAACCTTTGGCACCTGTAGAACATATAATCTAGAGCAAAACTAGTCAGTCCAATTGTTTGTGTTGGGCAATTCAACCACCAAAATTATATAGGAACTAGGTGTAAGCCTAATTCCCTTTCAACCATTTCTTGTCAAAAATCCGTAGGTCTTAGCCTCTAGTATTATTGAAAATGGTCGCTCATGGCTATTTTCATAAAAAATGGGGGTTGTGTGGCCATTTATCATCGACTAGAGGCTCATAAACCTCACCCCACATATGTTTCCTTGCCATAGATTACATTCTTGGATTTCTGGTGGAGACCATTTCTTGGTCAAAAATCTGTAGGTGTTAGCCTTCGGTATTATTGAAAATGGTCGTTCATGGCTATTTTCGACACCCACATATGTTTCCTTGCCATAGATCACATTCTTGGATTTCTGGTGGAGACCATTTCTTGGTCTAAAATCCGTAGGTGTTAGCCTCTAGTATTATTGAAAATGGTCGCTCATGGCTATTTTCAAGGTCGCTCATGGCTATTTTCATAAAAAATGGGGGTTGTGTGGCCATTTATCATCGACTAGAGGCTCATAAACCTCACCCCACATATGTTTCCTTGCCATAGATCACATTCTTGGATTTCTGGTGGAGACCATTTCTTGGTCAAAAACTCATACGTGTTAGCCTTCGGTATTATTGAAAATGGTCGTTCATGGATATTTTCGACAAAAATGGGGGTTGTGTGGCCATTGATCATCGACCAGAGGCTCGTACACCTCAACCACATATGTTTCCTTGCCATAGATCACATTCTTGGATTTCTGGTGGAGACCATTTCTTGGTCAAAAATCTGTAGGTGTTAGTCTTCGGTATTTTTGAAAATGGTCGTTCATGGCTATTTTCGACAAAAATGGGGGTTGTGTGGCCATTGATCATCGACCAGAGGCTCGTACACCTCACCCCACATATGTTTCCTTGCCATAGATCACATTCTTGGATTTCTGGTGGAGACCATTTTTGGTCAAAAATCCGTAGGTGTTAGCATTTGGTATTATTGAAAATGTCGTTCATGGCTATTTTCGACAAAAATGGGGGTTGTGTGGCCATTGATCATCGACCAGAGTCTCGTACACCTCACCCCACATATGTTTCCTTGCCATATATCACATTTTTGGATTTCTGGTGGAGACGATTTCTTGGTCATAAATCCGTAGGTGTTAGCCTTCGGTATTATTGAAAATAGTCGTTCATGGCAATTTTTGACAAAAATGGGGGTTGTGTGGCCATTGATCATCGACCAGATGCTCGTACACCTCACCCCACATATGTTTCCTTGCCATAGATCACATTCTTGGATTTCTGGTGGAGACCATTTCTTGGTCAAAAATCCGTAGGTGTTAGCCTTCGGTATTATTGAAAATGGTCATTCATGGCTATTTTCGGCAAAATGGGGGTTGTGTGGCCATTGATCGTCGACCAGAGGCTCATACACCTCACCCCACATATGATTCCTTGTCGTAGATCACATTCTTGGATTTCTGGTGGAGACCATTTCTTGGTGAAAAATCCGTAGGTGTTAGCCTTCGATATTATTGAAAATGGTCGTTCATGGCTATTTTCGACAAAAAAAGGGGGTTGTGTGGCCATTGATCATCGACCAGAGGCTCATACACCTCACCCCACATATGTTTCCTTGCCATAGATCACATTCTTGGATTTCTGGTGGAGACCATTTCATGGGCAAAAATCCGTAGGTCTTAGCCTCTAGTATTATTGAAAATGGTCGCTCATGGCTATTTTCGGCAAAAATGGGGGTTGTGTGGCCATTGATCATCGACCAGACGCTCATACACTTCACCCCACATATGTTTCCTTGCCATAGAATGACCATTTACAATAATACCGAAGGCTAACACCTACGAATTTTTGACCAAGAAATGGTCTCCACCAGAAATCCAAGAATGTGATCTATGGCAAGGAAACATATGTGGGGTGAGGTGTATGATCCTCTGGTGGAAGATCAATGGCCACACAACCCCCATTTTTGTCAAAAATAGCCATGAATGACCATTTTCAATAATATCGAAGGCTAACACCTACGGATTTTTGACCAAGAAATGGTCTCCACCTGAAATCCAAGAATGTGATCTATGGCAAGGAAACATATGTGGGGTGAGGTGTATGAGCGTCTGGTCGATGATCAATGGCCACACAACCCCCATTTTTGTCGAAAATAGCCATGAACGACCATTTTCAATAATACCGAAGGCTAACACCTACGAATTTTTGACCAACAAATGGTCTCCACGAGAAATCCAAGATTCTGATCTATGGCAAGAAAACATATGTGGGGTGAAGTGTACGAGCCTCTGGTCGATGATCAATGGCCACACAACCCCCATTTTTGTCGAAAATAGCCATGAACGACCATTTTCAATAATACCGAAGGCTAACACGTACGGATTTTTGACCAAGAAATGGTCTCCACCAGAAATCCAAGAATGTGATCTATGGCAAGGAAACATATGTGGGGTGAGGTGTATGAGCCTCTGGTCGATGATCAATGGCCACACAACCCCCATTTTTTCGAAAATAGCCATGAACGACCATTTTCAATAATATCGAAGGCTAACACCTACGGATTTTTGACCAAGAAATGGTCTCCACCAGAAATCCAAGAATGTGATCTATGGCAAGGAAACATATGTGGGGTGAGGTGTATGAGCCTCTGGTCGACGATCAATGGCCACACAACCCCCATTTTGCCGAAAATATCCATGAATGACCATTTTCAATAATATCGAAGGCTAACACCTACGGATTTTTGACCAAGAAATGGTCTCCACCAGAAATCCAAGAATGTGATCTACGACAAGGAAACATATGTGGGGTGAGGTGTATGAGCCTCTGGTCGACGATCAATGGCCACACAACCCCCATTTTGCCGAAAATAGCCAAGAATGACCATTTTCAATAATATCAAAGGCTAACACCTACGAATTTTTGACCAAGAAATGGTCTCCACCAGAAATCCAAGAATGTGATCTACGACAAGGAAACATATGTGTAGTGAGGTGTATGAGCCTCTGGTCGAAGATCAATGGCCACACAACCCCCATTTTTGTCGAAAATAGCCATGAACGACCATTTTCAATAATACCGAAGGCTAACACCTACGAATTTTTGACCAACAAATGGTCTCCACGAGAAATCCAAGATTCTGATCTATGTCAAGAAAACATATGTGGGGTGAAGTGTACAAGCCTCTGGTCGATGATCAATGGCTACACAACCCCCATTTTTGTCGAAAATAGCCATGAACGACCATTTTCAATAATACCGAAGGCTAACACGTACGGATTTTTGACCAAGTAATGGTCTCCACCAGAAATCCAAGAATGTGATCTATGGCAAGGAAACATATGTGGGGTGAGGTGTATGAGCCTCTGGTCGATGATCAATGGCCACACAACCCCCATTTTTGTCGAAAATAGCCATGAACAACCATTTTCAATAATATTAGAGGCTAACACGTACGAGTTTTTAACCAAGAAATGGTCTCCACCAGAAATCCAAGAATGTGATCTATGGCAAGGAAACATATGTGGGGTGAGGTGTATGAGCGTCTGGTCGATGATCAATGGCCACACAACCCCCATTTTGTCGAAAATAGCCATGAACGACCATTTTCAATAATACCGAAGGCTAACACGTACGAGTTTTTGACCAAGAAATGGTCTCCACCAGAAATCCAAGAATGTGATCTATGGCAAGGAAACATATGTGGGGTGAGGTGTATGAGCCTCTGGTCGATGATCAATGGCCACACAACCCCCATTTTTGTCGAAAATAGCCATGAACGACCATTTTCAATAATACCGAAGGCTAGCACCTACGGATTTTGACCAAGAAATGGTCTCCACCAGAAATCCAAGAATGTAATCTATGGCAAGGAAACATATGTGGGGTGAGGTTTTGACCAAGAAATGGTCTCCACCAGAAATCCAAGAATGTGATCTATGGCAAGGAAACATATGTGGGGTGAGGTGTATGAGCCTCGGGTCGATGATCAATGGCCACACAACCCCCATTTCTTGGTCAAAGATCCGTAGGTGTTAGCCTTCGGTATTTATGAAAATAGCCATGAGCGACCTTGAAAATAGCCATGAGCGACCTTGAAAATAGCCATGAGCGACCATTTTCAAAAATACCAAAGGCTAACACGTATGGATTTTTGACCAAGAAATGGTCTCCACCAGAAATCCAAGAATGTGATCTATGGCAAGGAAACATATGTGGGGTGAGGTGTATGAGCCTCTGGTCGACGATCAATGGCCACACAACCCCCATTTTTGCCAAAAATAGCCATGAACGACCATTTTCAATAATACCGAAGGCTAACAGCTACGGATTTTTGACCAAGAAATGGTCTCCACCAGAAATCCAAGAATGTGATCTATGGCAAGGAAACATATGTGGGGTGAGGTGTATGAGCCTCTGGTCGATGATCAATGGCCACACAACCCCCATTTTTTATGAAAATAGCCATGAACGACCATTTTCAATAATACCGAAGGCTAACACCTATGGATTTTTGACCAAGAAATGGTCTCCACCAGAAATCCAAGAATGTGATCTATGGCAAGGAAACATATGTGGGGATTGGTGTATGAGCCTCTGGTCGATGATCAATGGCCACACAACCCCCATTTTTGTCGAAAATAGCCATGAATGAAGGTGTATGAGCCTCTAGTCGATGATCAATGGCCACACAACCCCCATTTTTGTCGAAAATAGCCATGAACGACCATTTTCAATAATACCGAAGGCTAACACCTACGGATTTTTGACCAAGAAATGGTCTCCACCAGAAATCCAAGAATGTGATCTATGGCAAGGAAACATATGTGGGGTGAGGTGTATGAGCCTCTGGTCGACGATCAATGGCCACACAACCCCCATTTTTGTCAAAAATAGCCATGAACGACCATTTTCAATAATATCGAAGGCTAACACCTACGGATTTTTGACCAAGAAATGGTCACCACCAGAAATCCAAGAATGTGATCTACGACAAGGAAACATATGTGGGGTGAGGTGTATGAGCGTCTGGTCGATGATCAATGGCCAAACAACCCCCATTTTTGTCGAAAATAGCCATGAACGACCATTTTCAATAATACCGAAGGCTAACACCTACAGATTTTTGACCTAGAAATGGTCTCCACCAGAAATCCAAGAATGTGATGTATGGCAAGGAAACATATGTGGGGTGAGGTGTATGAGCGTCTGGTCGATGATCAATGGCCACACAACCCCCATTTTTGTCGAAAATAGCCATGAACGACCATTTTCAATAATACCGAAGGCTAACACCTACGGATTTTTGACCAAGAAATGGTCTCCACCAGAAATGCAAGAATGTGATCTATGGCAAGGAAACATATGTGGGGTGAGGTGTATGAGCCTCTGGTCGATGATCAATGGCCACACAACCCCCATTTTTGTCGAAAATAGCCATGAACGGCCATTTTCAATAATATCGAAGGCTAACACGTACGAGTTTTTGACCAAGAAATGGTCTCCACCAAAAATCCAAGAATGTGATCTATGGCAAGGAAACATATGTGGGGTGAGGTGTATGAGCCTCTCGTCGATGATCAATGGCCACACAACCCCCATTTTTGTCGAAAATAGCCATGAACGACCATTTTCAATAATATCAAAGGCTAACACCTACGGATTTTTAACCAAGAAATGGTCTCCACCAGAAATCCAAGAATAACACCTACGGATTTTTGACCAAGAAATGGTCTCCACCAGAAATCCAAGAATGTGATCTATGGCAAGGAAACATATGTGGGGTGAGGTGTATGAGCCTCTGGTCGATGATCAATGGCCACACAACCCCCATTTTTGTCGAAAATAGCCATGAATGAAGGTGTATGAGCCTCTAGTCGATGATCAATGGCCACACAACCCCCATTTTTGTCGAAAATAGACATGAACGACCATTTTCAATAATACCGAAGGCTAACACCTACGGATTTTTGACCAAGAAATGGTCTCCACCAGAAATCCAAGAATGTGATCTATGGCAAGGAAACATATGTGGGGTGAGGTGTATGAGCCTCTGGTCGACGATCAATGGCCACACAACCCCCATTTTTGTCAAAAATAGCCATGAACGACCATTTTCAATAATATCGAAGGCTAACACCTACGGATTTTTGACCAAGAAATGGTCTCCACCAGAAATCCAAGAATGTGATCTCTGACAAGGAAACATATGTGGGGTGAGGTGTATGAGCGTCTGGTCGATGATCAATGGCTACACAACCCCCATTTTTGTCGAAAATAGCCATGAACGACCATTTTCAATAATACCGAAGGCTAACACCTACGGATTTTTGACCAAGAAATGGTCTCCACCAGAAATCCAAGAATGTGATCTATGGCAAGGAAACATATGTGGGATGAGGTGTATGAGCGTCTGGTCGATGATCTATGGCCACACAACCCCCATTTTTGTCGAAAATAGCCATGAACGACCATTTTCAATAATACCGAAGGCTAACACCTACGGATTTTTGACCAAGAAATGGTCTCCACCAGAAATCCAAGAATGTGATCTATGGCAAGGAAACATATGTGGGGTGAGGTGTATGAGCCTCTGGTCGATGATCAATGGCCACACAACCCCCATTTTTGTCGAAAATAGCCATGAACGACCATTTTCAATAATACTGAAGGCTAACTCCTACGGATTTTTGACCAAGAAATGGTCTCCACCAGAAATCCAAGAATGTGATCTATGGCAAGGAAACATATGTGGGGTGAGGTGTATGAGCCTCTGGTCGATGATCAATGGCCACACAACCCCCATTTTTGTCGAAAATAGCCATGAACGACCATTTTCAATAATATCAAAGGCTAACACCTACGGATTTTTAACCAAGAAATGGTCTCCACCAGAAATCCAAGAATAACACCTACAGATTTTTGACCAAGAAATGGTCTCCACCAGAAATCCAAGAATGTGATCTATGGCAAGGAAACATATGTGGGGTGTTGGGGACCTTCGGCGTCCGAAGGTCCTCAAAAACAGGATTTAACAGTATTCCTGCAGTACAATGTATAAACAGGTATCCTCGGACTAAAGTCGGCATTGCAGTAGACCGGAATAATACGAAGGTTGACTCAGAGCCGAAGGTGCGAGCAGGAAAGCTTCGGCGCGACAGCAAAGAGTGGAACCGACTTAAAGATGAAAAGGCTATTCAGACCTCAATAGACTACTATAGAGTTATTATCAAATGTAAAGGGCATGAATGTAATTTTGTAAGGGCTGTGTCCCGTGTCTATAAATAGGTGAACAGTATCCCCGTACTGTTCACGCTGACTTGGCATTCGCTTTTTGCGTCACGCTTGTATTGTCATTTCCTTCCGATTGAAGGTACACTTGTGATTCAACAATATTTTTATTTATGCTCAATAATAATAAATGATTGTTCATGTTTTCTTTTATATTATTTATATTCCATCACCTTCGTCATTGTTTGATGAATTTATGAAGGTATGTCCTTCATAACCTTCGTCCGCAAGTCATTATATCCTAAGGGAAATAATGCTTCGGAGGACGAAGGACATTAACGATTAACATTTTCTATGTTGCCTTGTTCTTAACTCTTAGTACTTGAGAACAAGTCCCCAACATTGGCGCCCACCTCCGGTGAACTCACTTCCATTTCTTGAGCTTTTCAACACCTTCGGCAAGCATCACCTTCGTCATGCCGCCGAAGAAGGCTTCAGCACCAGGGGCTGGCACGCTGCAGCCGCTGGACCCCAATCAAGACGTCCTTTCTCTTAGAGACGCACGAAGCCAGAAGAGGAAGGCTACCAGTCCAACACCTCCGGAGGATGATCTAGATCAGGAGATTCAAAATCTGGAAATCCTTCAGCAGCAGGTTCAACGCAAGAAGGAGAAGATGGCCAGGCTAGCTGAACTGCAGAGGCAGATAGACGAAGCCTCTGAAGAAGTTCGTCATCTTGCTCAGGATGAGCAACACCGAAGGCCTCAGCATCAAGACCTTCATCAGGAGGGCTTTCCCAACGAAGATGACTGGTATGACAATTTCCATCATGGGAATTTTGTTTTTGATGATGCTTCTCCCTTGTCCGCTGAGCTGCAGGCTACACCTTGGCCTCCGTCCTACAAGCCGCCTCAGCTCCCCGTATTTGATGGCCACTCAGACCCGAAGCAGTTTTTGATGAGCTACGAAGCAACAGTGTCTTCGTACGGTGGCAATGCTTCAGTCATGGCCAAATCTTTCGTTATGGCTGTCAGAAGTGTTGCTCAAACCTGGTATTCCTCCCTTCGACCAGGAACGATCACTTCATGGCAGAAGCTGAAGGATTTGCTGTTAACTAGCTTTCAAGGGTTTCAGACGAAGCCGGTCACTGCTCAGGCTCTCTTCCAATGTACCCAGGACCATGAAGAGTACCTTCAGGCATATGTCCGAAGGTTTCTACGATTGAGGGCACAGGCGCCAACAGTGCCCAATGAAATTGTCATTGAGGCTATGATCAAGGGGCTTTGGCCAGGGCCGTCAGCACAGTATTTTGCCAGGAAGCCACCACAAACGCTGGAAAAGCTGCTCCAGAAGATGGACGAATACATTCGAGCTGACAATGATTTTCGTCAAAGAAGGGAGGAGGCTTTCAGGTTTTCTGAAATGACCAGGGGCTTCGGAGGAAGGTTTTACCCGAGGCATGTCAGGTCAATTCACAACTCTACTCAAAATGATGATAGGGGGAGCCAGCAGCAAAGGCCACAGTGCTCCTCACAGGCTTCGGGGCAACAGCAAAGCTCCTTCCGACCTCCAGCTCCAAGAGGCAGAGGCGCCAGGGGCTTCGGAGGAAGATTTGGCGACCAACCGAGAAGAATCTTTTGCTTATTCTGCGGTGAGAACAAAGGCCATACTACCAGGATGTGCCATGTTACTATTCAGAAGCAAAAGGAAATAGCTGAAGCAGCAGCACAACAGGCTCAGCCGAAGCAGGTCATGCATACAGCTTCGTATCATTCGCCCTACATCCCACAGAATATGTGGGTAATCATCCTGCAGTTTCTGTTGCTTCGGCGAGTCAGCCTCAAGCTTCCTGGCAACAGCCTCCGCCTCCACCTCCGTTGCAACAAGGCCAGCAGCCAGAAGGGAGCCAGTATACTCCACACTAGAGGGACTTCAGAGAGCAGTCCGAAGCTCGTACAGTCAATAGCACTGTGCCAGAGTCAAAGCACATCTATTGACGAATATCCTACCTTAATAGCAATCTTTTTCATTCAGTTTTATTTTCTGTAATAAAGGACATTGTTTAGGTTTCGTGTAATTAGTTTCGTTACTTCCTACAAAAAATATGTTGTTTTCTCCACAGGCTTAAATTGATCGAAATTCAAAGACTTGTGATAATAAGAAGGACCTTCGAACTATCAAAAATTCTTCGAAGCAACAAAAAGTCGTTCTAACGAACGCAGAGTAAGTTTGACGAAGTCACAAAAAGCCGCTCCGAAGGGAGCGCAGTGTAAGTTTTCTGCTCCAAAGTCGTTCCAAAAGGAATGCAGAGCATACAACGAAAAGTCAACGCTGATACCGCCTAAGTAAAAGGCGAAGAAGCTCCAAAGTCGTTCCTAAGGGAATGCAGAGCTTACAGCGAAAAGTCAACGCTGATTCCGCTGAAGTAAAAGGCGAAGAAGCTCCTAAGGGAGGCTTACAGCGAAAAGTCAACGCTGATTCACAAAAAGACTATGTGTTTTATCGCGCAGACATGCGTGTACCTTCGGAATATCACCTTACATAGCATAACATCATCACATCATCTTTGCATAACATAAGCATCATACATCATAATGCATGTGGCATAAGAAAGAGATATGACATCAATCTTCGGGAAAACGCTTTGAAAAAGGGGCAAATCATGCCAAGTCACAAGGAGAAACAATATTGATTTCTGAAGTATAGCCTTGAAGAATGTTTCTACGAAGCTTCAACACTTTCTCAGGATACTTCGGATATTGTTGTGATAAATGGTAATTCTTCTTCACGAAGCATGAAAAGAAGGGAAGGTGTTTTTTCGCCAAAGACTCAAAAACGGTACGTGTGTAAAGTTTCATGCATCGTAAAGAACTGGGTAACAAAAATAGATATATTACATTTGGGGTTACAAAATGTTTCATTATATTACATTTCAGAAGTTTTTTACAAAAATGCTTAATCCTCTCTCAAAACGACTTCTGCAGCCTCATTCAGGAGCCGATTGACGACTTCGTCCATAATATCTTCGGCCATCTTTTTAATTTCGTCGTCCCTCTTCGGCTGAGGGCCCGAAGGCGCTTTAGTCGGATCTGAAGCAAGATATGGCTACATTGCTATCACAAATCGCAAACAAATCTTAAAACCTAAGATTACAACACGATAAAAATCATTACTTAATACCTAATTGACCTTCAGTCTCTGTGCTCTTTTCAGCAGCCTCAGCTACTTCTCTAGCATCATGAATGCCCTTTTCACTTCTTCGAATAATTTCTCCGGCCATTTCTCGGCCACCATTATCCCAGATATCGGTAAAAAATTTTCCACCAATTAAGCTAGCTTCGGCCGAAGGATCCTTTGCATCTTCGAAGGACAAAGTAGTTTCGGTTTGTGCTAAAATTTTTACGTGTTCGCAGCCCTTCTTTTCTAAGATGGAGGCAATCCCTCTGGCACCAGAGAAGGCGCATATATCTCCTCGGCTATTTAAAATTTCTTCGAAGGCTTCAGCTTCGTGGTCAATCCATTCAATGACACCTTCGGGGTTGCCTCTCGAAAAGTTTTCCTCACTTGAAAATGCGCCGACCTTGGCGAAGCTAGCTTTTAACTTCTTAACACAATCTATAGATTTGTTGTAGCATCTCTTTTTAGACGAACGAAGCTCTTCAACAGTCACTTCTAGGTGATCTGCCCATTGATCGCTGAGTTCACGCTTTGTTTCTTCAAGTACGCGTTCTTCCTTGGCTCTGGCTAGTTGTTTCCGAAGGTCTTCAATTTCACGCTTCTGAGCTTCAGCTTGACTTTTAAAAACAGCTTCGTCTTCCTTTATTTTATTTATCAATGGGTATAATATTTTATCTTTTTCAAGACCTTCGTTCCTCAGTTCAATTACTTCGGAACGAAGGTTGCTCAGGGCTATAGTACATCCTTCGTCCTCAGCATCTTTCTGTGCCCTGAGGGCATTGCTGAGTATCAGGCCCTGCAAACAGGAATATGTCTGTGTCAATAGGTTTAAACAAACGAAAAATTTTGAACTCAATAAAAAATACAAGAATTTCATTTGTCGCACCTTTAAGCTGTTGTAAGCTAGACTGTCAGCCAGATCGTTCTTTGACAGCACCGAAAGTCCGTCTTCTAAAGTTGGGAATCCGAAGCTTCTGCTCATCTCCCGACAGACAGAAATTTCCTTGCTGTCGGGGAGACAATACAAGAAGTCTTCTTCTCCACTGCCATTAAATATTAACGCCCCCTTTGGATAATTCAGTTTTTGGGCATAGTGCTGGGCCTCTTGTTCTTCTTTTTCTGATAATTTTTTCCCCGAAGCATGACGAAAAATATAATCACGAATTTTGGGGGATGCTTCGGGGGCAACAACACCGGTTTTTTCAACAAAAGTTGGCTTTGTTATTTTTTCTGCCTCACTTTCCAAGGGTTTTACCTTTGCGGGCTCTGAGGGCCCAGCTTCGGCTTCAGCCCCTTGCTCTGGAACTTTAGAACCAGAAGTTTCAACTGTTGTTTCAGGAGTAACAGCAGCCTTCTTCGGAGGTGTGCTCGAAGATTTGATCGTTTCCAGTACATCTAGCACATTAGCCATTCTCTTTCTCTTCGGAGTTACGGCTGGCACTTTTTCATTTTTTGCTGTCCCAATGATTGCTGTTGGACTCAAAACTTCTGATGTTTTGGAGCCCTCAGTTGCTTCCTTTACCTCTTCCATTTTTTCTGTGAATGGCGCTTCGGCCTTCTCTTTCGTTTCTGGTAACAAAATCTTTGATTGCTCCAATTTTGTCTTTGTTGGCACTTCGGCCGTTTCTGCGACTTCTGGCAGCAAAGTTGGCTCGTCTGGTTTTTCAGCTTCGGTGGCCGAAGAAGTTTCTCCGGTAAACTCAGGCACCGAAGCTGGTTCAATATAGCGCGACCGATGCGTAAGAACCTTTATCTTCTTCCTTTTCGGTTCTGGCTCGCTAGGAGCAGCTGCAGTTTCTTCTTTTGCAGAGGTTGTGTTTTTTCTCTTCTGCCTTCGAGTGGGATAGCAATAGTCAGGGTAGACAAACCCGATGGTATCAAATACCCGATTCAGCCTCTTCTTTTTTCGGCCTCCGAAGGCTGCTGACATTGCAGTATCTTCGGCCTTCGAGTAGGTCCCAAGCAGCTCATCACTTAAATTGTCAATGCTTTTCAACCACTCATCATCTGGCTCAATAAATTTATCTCCAAACTTAAAAGTGTATTTAAACCTGATAAGTTCACCTTCGTCGGCCTCTTTAATGGTTTCTTGTGGCATTTCCCATTTCTCCGCAAGCGGCCACACCCTGAAGGCGATATGCTCTTGTACTAAGTCCCTTGTTCCTATAAAAGAACAGACAATGCCGAAGGCTCTCTGGCATTCTTCGGCAGCTTCATTCATTTCAACCTTCGGCCTGCGAAGGCCGAAGCTTTGCCAAATAGGGCGCATAATTATACCCTTGATGTCTTCTCGTGCTTTCAGATCATTTTTTACATAGAACCATTCTGTCATCCAGCCGCTGGGCCATCTTTTCCGAAAAGTTGGCACGGGGCAGCTTGACCCAGACCGAGAAACAAAATTGTAGCAGCCAAAGTTATTATGATACTGTTCCTTACCCCAAGGTATTGTCTCGTATGATAATTCGTGCATATTGCAGAAACTTTTTGCATCAGGCTTCAGACCTTGGCTTCGCACGGCCCACACGAAAATATTCAGCCTTATGATTGCCTCAGGGGTAAGTTGGTGAAGATAGACTTCAAAAATCTTCAGCACCTCCACGACGAAGCTGCTCAAGGGCAATCGCAGCCCAGCCTTCAAAAAGCTTCGGAATACTACGACTTCATTCTCTTCGGGGTGTGGACAAGTCTTCTCCCCTTCGTCGGCCCTCACAACGGACAAATCCCGGAAATACCTTCCTCTCATGTTAACAAGATGATTCTCTTTGATAGTTGATTTACCATAAACTGAATGGCTTGGTCGCCAGGGGCGATCTTTGGAGTCTTCGCCACCGCTGTCCACATCATAACTTTCACTGTCACCAGTATCTTCAGACAGCCCTTTGAGAATCTCTTTGGTGATTTTTTCTGTGTTGGTCTTCGACATCGCTATAAGAAACCCTAAGTTCTTCTCTTCATCAAGACTCAGCTTCATCTCAGCAGCAGCCTTCTTAGCAGCTTCAGACATCTTCGGAAACACTAAAAAACTGTTTTCAAAGCCGAAGCTTCAAAGCTAAAAGCTTAGCAAATCACAGTGCACAAGAGCTAAAAATTGAGTGAGCGGGAGTGGTTGGCCAGAAAGCGTGCAAAATGAGTTTGCGGTATGGCCGTATTTATACGCTCGGTGCGTTGAAAGCTGAAAGACCCCACTTGTCATTGAATGTTGCTATTCTAGCAAAGGGAAGGTGTTTTTTCGGACCTTCGGCGTAAAGCCTTCGTCCATATCGCAATCTAAATTTATTATTTCGAACAAATTAATATTGCGAGGGGCTACTGTTGGGGACCTTCGGCGTCCGAAGGTCCTCAAAAACAGGATTTAACAGTATTCCTGCAGTACAATGTATAAACAGGTATCCTC
This sequence comes from Zea mays, assembly GCF_902167145.1. Taxonomy (NCBI): domain Eukaryota; kingdom Viridiplantae; phylum Streptophyta; class Magnoliopsida; order Poales; family Poaceae; genus Zea; species Zea mays. Next base: position 55,621 of record NW_023367382.1, read on the forward strand.
GGACTAAAGTCGGCATTGCAGTAGACCGGAATAATACGAAGGTTGACTCAGAGCCGAAGGTGCGAGCAGGAAAGCTTCGGCGCGACAGCAAAGAGTGGAACCGTCTTAAAGATGAAAAGGCTATTCAGACCTCAATAGACTACTATAGAGTTATTATCAAATGTAAAGGGCATGAATGTAATTTTGTAAGGGCTGTGTCCCGTGTCTATAAATAGGTGAACAGTATCCCCGTACTGTTCACGCTGACTTGGCATTCGCTTTTTGCGTCACGCTTGTATTGTCATTTCCTTCCGATTGAAGGTACACTTGTGATTCAACAATATTTTTATTTATGCTCAATAATAATAAATGATTGTTCATGTTTTCTTTTATATTATTTATATTCCATCACCTTCGTCATTGTTTGATGAATTTATGAAGGTATGTCCTTCATAACCTTCGTCCGCAAGTCATTATATCCTAAGGGAAATAATGCTTCGGAGGACGAAGGACATTAACGATTAACATTTTCTATGTTGCCTTGTTCTTAACTCTTAGTACTTGAGAACAAGTCCCCAACATGGGGTGAGGTGTATGAGCCTCTGGTCGATGATCAATGGCCACACAACCCCCATTTTTGTCGAAAATAGCCATGAATGAAGGCGTATGAGCCTCTAGTCGATGATCAATGGCCACACAACCCCCATTTTTGTCGAAAATAGACATGAACGACCATTTTCAATAATACCGAAGGCTAACACCTACGGATTTTTGACCAAGAAATGGTCTCCACCAGAAATCCAAGAATGTGATCTATGGCAAGGAAACATATGTGGGGTGAGGTGTATGAGCCTCTGGTCGACGATCAATGGCCACACAACCCCCATTTTTGTCAAAAATAGCCATGAACGACCATTTTCAATAATATCGAAGGCTAACACCTACGGATTTTTGACCAAGAAATGGTCTCCACCAGAAATCCAAGAATGTGATCTTTGACAAGGAAACATATGTGGGGTGAGGTGTATGAGCGTCTGGTCGATGATCAATGGCCACACAACCCCCATTTTTGTCAAAAATAGCCATGAACGACCATTTTCAATAATACCGAAGGCTAACACCTACGGATTTTTGACCAAGAAATGGTCTCCACCAGAAATCCAAGAATGTGATCTATGGCAAGGAAACATATGTGGGGTGAGGTGTATGAGCGTCTGGTCGATGATCAATGGCCACACAACCCCCATTTTTGTCGAAAATAGCCATGAACGACCCTTTTCAATAATACCGAAGGCTAACACCTACGGATTTTTTACCAAGAAATGGTCTCCACCAGAAATCCAAGAATGTGATCTATGGCAAGGAAACATATGTGGGGTGAGGTGTATGAGCCTCTGGTCGATGATCAATGGCCACACAACCCCCATTTTTGTCGAAAATAGCCATGAACGACCATTTTCAATAATACCGAAGGCTAACACCTACGGATTTTTGACCAAGAAATGGTCTCCACCAGAAATCCAAGAATGTGATCTATGGCAAGGAAACATATGTGGGGTGAAGTGTATGAGCGTCTGGTCGATGATCAATGGCCACACAACCCCCATTTTTGTCGAAAATAGCCATGAACGACCATTTTCAATAATACTAGAGGCTAAGACCTACGGATTTTTGCCCATGAAATGGTCTCCACCAGAAATCCAAGAATGTGATCTATGGCAAGGAAACATATGTGGGGTGAGGTGTATGAGCCTCTGGTCGATGATCAATGGCCACACAACCCCCTTTTTTTGTCGAAAATAGCCATGAACGACCATTTTCAATAATATCGAAGGCTAACACCTACGGATTTTTCACCAAGAAATGGTCTCCACCAGAAATCCAAGAATGTGATCTACGACAAGGAAACATATGTGGGGTGAGGTGTATGAGCCTCTGGTCGACGATCAATGGCCACACAACCCCCATTTTGCCGAAAATAGCCATGAATGACCATTTTCAATAATACCGAAGGCTAACACCTACGGATTTTTGACCAAGAAATGGTCTCCACCAGAAATCCAAGAATGTGATCTATGGCAAGGAAGCATATGTGGTTGAGGTGTACGAGCCTCTGGTCGATGATCAATGGCCACACAACCCCCATTTTTGTCGAAAATAGCCATGAACGACCATTTTCAATAATACCGAAGGCTAACACGTACGAGTTTTTGACCAAGAAATGGTCTCCACCAGAAATCCAAGAATGTGATCTATGGCAAGGAAACATATGTGGGGTGAGGTTTATGAGCCTCTAGTCGATGATAAATGGCCACACAACCCCCATTTTTTATGAAAATAGCCATGAGCGACCTTGAAAATAGCCATGAGCGACCATTTTCAATAATACTAGAGGCTAACACCTACGGATTTTAGACCAAGAAATGGTCTCCACCAGAAATCCAAGAATGTGATCTATGGAAAGGAAACATATGTGGGTGTCGAAAATAGCCATGAACGACCATTTTCAATAATACCGAAGGCTAACACCTACGGATTTTTGACCAAGAAATGGTCTCCACCAGAAATCCAAGAATGTAATCTATGGCAAGGAAACATATGTGGGGTGAGGTTTATGAGCCTCTAGTCGATGATAAATGGCCACACAACCCCCATTTTTTATGAAAATAGCCATGAGCGACCATTTTCAATAATACTAGAGGCTAAGACCTACGGATTTTTGACCAAGAAATGGTTGAAAGGGAATTAGGATTACACCTAGTTCCTATATAATTTTGGTGGTTGAATTGCCCAACACAAACAATTGGACTGACTAGTTTTGCTCTAGATTATATGTTCTACAGGTGCCAAAGGTTCATCTATAACCATACTAAATCGACTGTCCGAAATACCGTAGATTATTCCGGACAGGAGAAGCTTTTTGGAAAAACAGGCCAAGCGCGGACTGTCCGGGCCCTTGCGGCGGACCGTCCGCGACACAAGGATGTCACTCGGCCAGAACCAATGCAAAAATCGAAGTCTACACTATGGACTGTCCGGAGGAAAAGCAAAGACCGTCCGAGCCCTTGCGCGGACCGTCCGGCCTCTGGCGCGGACCGTCCGGTAGGTGAGAAACCGAAAAACCCGAAGGTGACGGGTTCGGAGAAATGAATTATAGCGGGTTCACGGACCGTCCGGGCCAGGATCGCGGACCGTCCGCGACTGGGTCTGTCTGACATCTGACAACGCATTAAATGCAATATAGCCGTTGATATAGCCGTTACTGCTGACCGTTGCATTTTCAGCCGTTCATCTACTGGGGCGGACCGTCCGGACCTGGCACGCGGACCGTCCGCGCTCAGCAGAATGGAGCAACGGCTAGGAAGTGGTTGGTGGCTATAAATACAACCCCAACCACCTCCATTCACTTCATCCAAGCATTCCAACCTTCAACATTCAATACAAGAGCTAGCATTCCATTCCAAGACACATTCAAAGCCTCCATCTCTCCAAGTTTCACAATTGAGAAAAGAGATCATTAGTGATTAGTGACTTGAGAGAGAAAGTGATCCGTGTGTTATTCGTCGCTCTTGTCGCTTGGCCTTTTTGCAATCGTGCTTTCTTGATTCTTTCATTACGATCAAGCACTCACTTGTAATCGAGGCAAGAGGCACCAATTGTGTGGTGGCCCTTGTGGGAACTTTGTGTTCCAAGTGATTGAGAAGAGAAAGCTCACTCGATCCGTGGGATCGTTTGAGAGAGGGAAGGGTTGAAAGAGACCCGGCCTTTGTGGCCTCCTCAACGGGGAGTAGGTTTGCAAGAACCGAACCTCGGTAAAACAAATCCGGGTGTCACACTCTTCATTTGCTTGCGATTTGTTTTCCACCCTCTCTCGCGGACTCGTTTCTTTATTACTAACGCTAACCCGGCTTGTAGTTGTGTTTATATTTGTAAATTTCAGTTTCGCCCTATTCACCCCCCTCTAGGCGACTTTCAATTGGTATCAAAGCTCGGTGCTTCATTAGAGCCTAACCGCTCGAAGTGATGTCAGGAGATCACGCCAAGAAGGAGATGGAGACCGGCGAAAAGCCCACTACAAGCCACGGGAGCACTTCATCGGAAGAGTCCCGCACCAAAAGGAGGGAGAAGAAGAAGAGCTCCTCCAACAAAGGGAAGGAGAAGAAATCTTCTTCTCACCACAAAGAGAAGAAGGAAAAATCTTCTTCCCACAAGCCGCATCGAAGCGGGGACAAGCAAAAGAGGATGAGGAAAGTGGTCTACTACGAGACCGACACTTCATCAACATCAACCTCCGACTCCGATGCGCCCTCCGTAACTTCTAAACGCCAAGAGCGTAAGAAGTTTAGTAAGATCCCCCTACACTATTCTCGCATTTCTAAACATGCACCTCTACTTTCTGTCCCATTAGGCAAACCACCAACTTTTGATGGTGAAGATTATGCTAGGTGGAGTGATTTAATGAGATTTCATCTAACCTCACTCCACAAAAGTATATGGGATGTTGTTGAGTTTGGTGCACAGGTACCGTCAGTAGGGGATAAAGACTATGACGAGGATGAGGTGGCCCAAATCGAGCACTTCAACTCTCAAGCAACAACAATACTCCTCGCCTCTTTGAGTAGAGAGGAGTATAACAAAGTTCAAGGGTTGAAGAGCGCCAAGGAGGTTTGGGATGTGCTCAAAACCGCGCACGAGGGAGACGAGCTCACCAAGATCACCAAGCGGGAAACGATCGAGGGGGAGCTCGGTCGGTTCCGGCTTCGCAAAGGGGAGGAGCCACAACATATGTACAACCGGCTCAAGACCTTGGTGAACCAAGTGCGCAACCTCGGGAGCGTAAAGTGGGATGACCACGAGGTGGTTAAGGTTATTCTAGGATCTCTTATTTTCCTTAACCCTACTCAAGTTCAATTAATTCATGGTAATCGTAGATATACTAAAATGACCCCCGAGGAAGTTATCGGGCATTTTGTAAGTTTTGAGTGCATGGTCGAAGGCTCAAGGAAGATCAACGAGCTTGATGATCCATCTACATCCGAAGCTCAACCCGTCGCATTCAAAGCGACGGAAGAAAAGAAGGAGGAGTCTACACCAAATCGACAACCAATAGACGCCTCCAAGCTTGACAATGAAGAAATGGCGCTAGTCATCACGAGCTTCCGCCAAATCCTCAAACAGAGGAGGGGGAAAGACTACAAGTCCCGCTCCAAGAAGGTTTGCTACAAATGTGGTAAGCCCGGTCATTTTATTGCTAAATGTCCTATATCAAGTGACAGTGACCGAGGCAACGACAAGAAAGGGAGAAGAAAGGAGAAGAAGAGGTACTACAAGAAGAAGGGCGGAGATGCCCATGTTTGTCGGGAGTGGGATTCCGACGAAAGCTCAAGCGACTCCTCCGACGACGAGGACGCCGCCAACATCGCCGTCACCAAGGGACTTCTCTTCCCAAACGTCGGCCACAAGTGCCTCATGGCAAAGGACGGCAAAAAGAAGGTAAAATCCAAATCATCCACTAAATATGAGTCTTCTAGTGATGATAATGCTAGTGATGAGGAGGATAACTTGCGCTCTCTTTTTGCCAACCTCAACATGCAACAAAAAGAAAAACTTAATGAATTGATTAGTGCCATTCATGAAAAGGATGATCTCTTGGACACCCAAGAGGACTTCCTTATTAAAGAAAATAAGAAGCATGTTAAGGTTAAAAATGCTTATGCTCTAGAAGTAGAAAAATGTGAAAAATTATCTAGTGAGCTAAGCACTTGCCGTGAGATGATTGACAACCTTAGGAATGAAAATGCTAGTTTAAATAAGGTTGATTCACATGTTTGCAATGTTTCAATTCCCAATCCTAGAGATAATAATGATGATTTGCTTGCTAGGATTGATGAATTAAACATTTCCCTTGCTAGCCTTAGAGATGAAAATAAAAAATTGCTTGCTAAGGCTAAAGATTTTGATGTTTGCAAAATTACAATTTCCGATCTTAGAGATAAGAATGATATACTTCATGCTAAGATTGTTGAACTTAATTCTTGCAAACCCTCTACATCTACCATTGAGCATGTCACTATTTGCACTAGATGTAGAGATATTGATGTAGATGCTATTCATGATCACATGATTTTAATTAAACAACAAAATGATCATATAGCTAAATTAGATGCTAAAATTGCCGAGCACAACCTAGAAAATGAGAAATTTAAATTTGCTCGTAGCATGCTTTATAATGGGAGACGCCCTGGCATCAAGGATGGCATTGGCTTCCAAAGGGGAGACAATGTCAAACTTAATGCCCCTCCTAAAAGATTGTCCAATTTTGTTAAGGGCAAGGCTCCCATGCCTCAGGATAACGAGGGTTACATTTTATACCCTGCCGGTTATCCCGAGGACAAAATTAGAAAAATTCATTCTAGGAAGTCTCACTCTGGTTCTAACCATGCTTTTATGTATAAGAGTGAGACATCTAGCTCTAGGCAACCAACCCGTGCTAGGTTGTCTAGAAAGAAAACTCCTAGTGCATCAAATGATCAAAACATTTCCTTTAAAACTTTTGATGCATCTTATGTTTTAACTAACAAATCCGGCAAGGTAGTTGCCAAATATGTTGGGGGCAAGCACAAGGGGTCAAAGACTTGTGTTTGGGTACCCAAAGTTCTTGTGTCTAATGCCAAAGGACCCAAAACCATTTGGGTACCTAAAGTCAAGAACTAAACTTGTTTTGTAGGTTTATGCATCCGGGGGCTCAAGTTGGATACTCGACAGCGGGTGCACGAACCACATGACAGGGGAGAAGAAAATGTTCTCCTCCTATGAGAAAAACCAAGATCCCCAACGAGCTATCACATTCGGGGATGGAAATCAAGGTTTGGTCAAAGGTTTGGGTAAAATTGCTATATCTCCGGACCATTCCATTTCCAATGTTTTTCTTGTTGATTCCTTAGATTACAACTTGCTTTCTGTTTCCCAATTATGTCAAATGGGCTACAACTGTCTATTCACTGATATAGGTGTCACTGTCTTTAGAAGAAGTGATGATTCAATAGCATTTAAGGGAGTGTTAGAGGGTCAGCTATACTTGGTAGATTTTGATAGAGCTGAACTCGACACTTGCTTAATTGCTAAGACTAACATGGGTTGGCTCTGGCACCTCCGACTAGCTCATGTTGGGATGAAGAATCTTCATAAGCTTCTAAAGGGAGAACACATTTTAGGACTAACAAATGTTCATTTTGAGAAAGACAGGATTTGTAGCGCATGCCAAGCAGGAAAGCAAGTTGGCTCTCATCATCCGCATAAGAACATAATGATGACCGACAGGCCACTGGAGCTCCTGCACATGGATCTATTCGGCCCAATAGCCTACATAAGCATCGGCGGGAGTAAGTACTGTCTAGTTATTGTGGATGATTATTCTCGCTTCACTTGGGTATTCTTTTTACAGGAAAAATCTCAAACCCAAGAAACCTTAAAGGGATTCTTGAGACGGGCTCAAAATGAGTTCGGCTTAAGGATCAAGAAAATTAGAAGCGACAACGGGACGGAGTTCAAGAACTCTCAAATCGAAGGCTTCCTTGAGGAGGAGGGAATCAAGCATGAGTTCTCTTCTCCCTACACACCTCAACAAAATGGTGTAGTGGAGAGGAAGAATAGAACTCTATTGGACATGGCAAGGACCATGCTTGATGAGTACAAGACTTCGGATCGGTTTTGGGCCGAGGCGGTCAACACCGCTTGCTACGCCATCAACCGGTTATATCTTCACCGAATCCTCAAGAAGACATCGTATGAACTCCTAACCGGTAAAAAGCCCAACATTTCATATTTTAGAGTCTTTGGTAGCAAATGCTTTATTCTAGTTAAAAGAGGTAGAAAATCTAAATTTGCTCCTAAGACTGTAGAAGGCTTTTTACTTGGTTATGACTCAAACACAAGGGCATATAGGGTCTTTAACAAGTCCACCGGACTAGTTGAAGTCTCATGTGACGTTGTGTTTGATGAAACTAACGGCTCTCAAGTAGAGCATGTTGATCTTGATGAGATAGGTGATGACGAGGCTCCGTGCATCGCGTTAAGGAACATGTCCATCGGGGATGTGTGTCCTAAGGAATCCAAAGAGCCTCCAAACACACAAGATCAACCATCCTCCTCCACGCAAGCATCTCCACCAACTCAAAATGAGGATGAAGCTCAAGTTGATGAAGTAGAAGATCAAGCAAATGAGCCACCTCAAGATGATGGCAATGATCAAGGGGGAGATGCAAATGAGGAAGACAAGGAGGATGAAGAGCAAAGGCCGCCACACCCAAGAGTCCACCAAGCAATCCAACGAGATCACCCCGTCGACACCATCCTCGGCGACATTCATAAGGGGGTAACCACTAGATCTCGTGTTGCACACTTTTGCGAACATTACTCGTTTGTTTCCTCTATTGAGCCACACAGGGTAGAGGAAGCACTTCAAGATTCGGATTGGGTGGTGGCAATGCAAGAGGAACTCAACAACTTCACTAGGAATGAGGTATGGCATTTAGTTCCACGTCCTAACCAAAATGTTGTAGGAACCAAATGGGTCTTCCGCAACAAGCAAGATGAGCATGGTGTGGTGACAAGGAACAAAGCTCGACTTGTGGCCAAGGGATACTCCCAAGTCGAAGGTTTGGATTTCGGTGAAACCTATGCACCCGTAGCTAGGCTTGAGTCAATTCGAATATTATTGGCCTATGCTACTTACCATGGCTTTAAGCTTTATCAAATGGACGTGAAAAGTGCCTTCCTCAATGGACCAATCAAGGAAGAGGTCTATGTTGAGCAACCTCCCGGCTTTGAAGACAGTGAGTATCCTAACCATGTCTATAAGCTCTCTAAGGCGCTTTATGGGCTCAAGCAAGCCCCAAGAGCATGGTATGAATGCCTTAGAGATTTCCTTATTGCAAATGGCTTCAAAGTCGGAAAGGCCGATCCCACACTCTTTACTAAAACTCTTGAAAATGACTTGTTTGTATGCCAAATTTATGTTGATGATATTATATTTGGGTCTACTAATGAGTCTACATGTGAAGAGTTTAGTAGGATCATGACACAGAAGTTCGAGATGTCTATGATGGGGGAGTTGAAGTATTTTCTAGGATTCCAAGTCAAACAACTCCAAGAGGGCACCTTCATCAGCCAAACGAAGTACACTCAAGACATTCTAACCAAGTTTGGGATGAAGGATGCCAAACCCATCAAGACACCCATGGGAACTAATGGGCATCTCGACCTCGACACGGGAGGTAAGTCCGTGGATCAAAAGGTATACCGGTCGATGATAGGTTCTTTACTCTATTTATGTGCATCTCGACCGGATATTATGCTTTCCGTATGCATGTGTGCAAGATTCCAAGCCGACCCTAAGGAAGCTCACCTTACGGCCGTAAAACGAATCTTGAGATATTTGGCTTATACTCCTAAGTTTGGGCTTTGGTATCCTTGGGGATCCACATTTGATTTGATTGGTTATTCGGATGCCGATTGGGCGGGGTGTAAAATCAATAGGAAGAGCACATCGGGGACTTGCCAGTTCTTGGGAAGATCCTTGGTGTCTTGGGCTTCAAAGAAGCAAAATTCGGTCGCTCTTTCCACCACCGAAGCCGAGTATATTGCCGTAGGCCATTGTTGCGCGCAATTGCTTTGGATGAGGCAAACCCTGCGGGACTACGGTTACAAATTAACCAAAGTTCCTTTGCTATGTGATAATGAGAGTGCAATCAAAATGGTCGACAATCCCGTCGAGCATAGCCGCACTAAACACATAGCCATTCGGTATCACTTTTTGAGGGATCACCAACAAAAGGGAGATATCGAGATTTCTTACATTAATACTAAAGATCAATTAGCCGATATCTTTACCAAGCCTCTTGATGAACAATCTTTTAACAAACTTAGGCATGTGTTGGGGCGAAGGCAAAGACGCCACCCTTCGCTCGAGGCCTTCGCTGCAGCCGCTGGTCCGACGGAGGCAAAGCGGGCAGGGACACCCTTCGCAGGACTCGGCACTTTGACGAAGGCCTGCGGCGACGTCCTCACACGGCGCGGCCTCGTTCAGCCCCAAGGCCCACGTGTGATCTGGCCCATTGTAACGGGCCCCGCGTGGCCGCCTCTGTATTACGGGCCTAACTTGTAAAGGCATACTTGTAATTACAGCTTGTAACCCTGCTTTATGGGAATATTCCGGGGATAAACTAGGCGTCTGAGGGCACATGCGTCCTTAACACAAGACGCTGGGCACTCAGACACCTATAAATACCCCCGCACAGTGCCCGTGAGAGGCCAGATTAACAGAGCTATTGCCCCCGTGCACGTAACCCTGTTGTCGCCATTGTTCACCCTCGTTGGCCTACTTGCAGCAGAGAGCAAGTTCCAACATTTGGCGCCCACCGTTCGTGCTACGACAAAACCACCCGCGATGGCACCCAAGAGAGCTAACCCCAAGGCTGACGAGGCTGCGAAGGCAGCACTGCTGGCCGCAAGAAAGGGCAAGGCCCTCGCCCTCACCCAATCCACCCACCAAGAGCCCATTGAAGACAACGTTCCCCACACCGGCGAAGACGACACCTTCCGCACCTGCGGAACCGAAGGACAGTCCCAGCCGCCCCCAGGCTTCGCCCCACTGGAAGGCGCCGACCTCACCGAGGACGGTGAGGTCCTCGGCGTCTCAACAGAAGAACAGCTGCAGCTGCGCGCCCTGCGCCTCAGGAACCGCAATCTCCAGAGGCAGAAAGAGATACTGGAGGCCAAGCGCCAGCGTGTTTCCGCATTAGCCAAAGTGCGGCAAATGATACGCGACGAGGAGCAGAAAGCCCAAGACCTCGAACGCGAGATCGCGCTGATGCAGCGCGAAGGCCACCTCGATTTACAGCAAGAGCCACCCCTCCAACAACGCGCTCAGCCGGAGGACATGCGCGAAGGCTACCTCGGCCGGCAGCATGGCCAACCCCTGCAGCACCGGGCGCAGCCGGAGAACCCGCGTTTCCCCCAGCATGACTACGCCCCCCAGCACGGCGCGCCATTCCAAGGGGTCAACTACCTCGATGAGCGAAGTCCCCTGGCGCCACACCTGCAAGTGACGCCTTGGCCAGCCAACTTTCGAGCGGGGGCATACCCCAAGTACAACGGCAGCACCGACCCGGCACAATACATCATGAGTTACCAAGTCGCCGTCGCATCAGCCGGAGGGGACGACGCCACAATGGCAAAGTCTTTCATCATCGCCCTAGAGGGCCCAGCACTCACCTGGTTCACCAGATTGCCCCCGCTGTCCATTGATTCGTGGCGAAGTCTCAGGGACAAGTTCCTCCTCAACTTTCAAGGGTACCGTCCAGACACCGACGCTTTGGCCGAGCTCTCGCTTTGCAAACAGCTGGAAAAGGAGACTCTGCGGGAGTATTACCGCAAGTTCTTAACACTCAAGTCACAGCTGCCCTCTGTCGACGATCAGATCGCTATCCACTACGCCATCAGTGGCCTTCGGGCCGGCGTCCTCTACAGCCATTGTATCAGAGATCCACCCAAGAGCTTGCAGGAGCTATATCAGCTCTTCGAAAAATATGCCAAATCCGAAGAGCTCCACCAGCGCAAGGTCGAGTCACAACGGAAACCCAACAGTCAGACTCCGCAGTCCAGCCGCACGTGGACAAGGACTTCGCAGCCAGACTCCAGTCGAGACGGCCGCAGTCAGCAGCAAGTCCACAACATCGTCAACCAACAGCCTGCTGCTGACCCCCCTCGCCGCCAGGAATATCCCCCCCAGGGCCACGGAAATGGAACTCGCGGCAGGGGTCGAGGGCGGGCGCAGCAGCCGCCGCGCCGGTTCTATTGCCTTTTCCACGGCGAAGACTGTGCCCACCAGACCAAAGACTGCCCCGAGACGAAGGCCACCAGAGACAGAATGGCGAGGGCGCAGCCAGCCGACAATCCCAGAATTGTCGCGCATAATTACCAGCCACCCCCTCCACCATACGTCCACGCCCCCGCTCCGCATCCACCGCACCACGCTTACCAACATCATCAGGAAGTACAAATCGTACCTCCTCCACCCCCACCACCACACCAGCAACACCAAAACATTCCCCATGCCCCAAAGCAAGAAGACTTCGCCGATCAACCATATCGCGGAGTCATTCACATGATAACAGGGGGGTCGAGCACCGACTTCGACACCAAGCGGCAGAAGCGGGACCACTACCGCAGCATCAACCATGTCGCCGTCACTGGCCCAGTCGTGCAGACGAAGTGGTCCCACATACCGCTAACCTTCGACGCGCGAGACGTCGACCTGCGCAGCGCCCCCCACATCGACGCAATGGTCATCAACTGCAGCGTGGCAGGTTGGGACTTACACAAAGTCCTAGTCGACAACGGCAGTCAGGCGGACATCATCTTCCTCCACGCCTTCGACCGCATGGGTATAAGCCACAGCTTGCTGAAGCCTTCGGACAACCCGTTGTATGGTTTCAGCGGCAAGGGCACCTTTCCAGTTGGCAAGATAGAGTTGCCCCTCTCCTTCGGTGTAGCACCCAATGCCCGAAGTGAGCAAATAACCTTCGACATTGTCGACATGGTATATCCATACAACGCCATCATGGGCCGAGGCTCCATCAACAAATTCGAAGCCGCCATCCACGGGTTGTACCTATGTATGAAGATACCAGGCCCGCTGGGCGCCATCACAATCTACGGCAACCAGCAGACGGCGCGCAACATAGAGCGGGACTTCGTGCCCGGTCAGAGAAATGTACACTGTCTCACGACCCAGCGCGAAGTCCCTGCGCCGGCTAGCCCAACCGACAAGCAGCACGACAAGGCACAGTTGCAGTGCCAAGACGGGACCAAGACTGTCCCCCTCGATCAGGCCACGCCCAAGCAGACTGTAACTATCAGCGAAGACCTCACCTCACTTGAAGAAGAGAAACTTCTCTGCTGCCTGGCCAAGAATAAAGATGTCTTCGCCTGGTCTGCCCTCGATCTGGTCGGAGTCAGCCGAGCCATAATTGAGCACAGCTTGGGGATTGACCCTTCGGTGCGACCCAAAAAGCAGAAGCTTCGCAAGATGTCAGACGAAAAGACAGAAGCCGCCAAGGCGGAGGTGCATCGCCTCCTGGAGGCTAAATTCATCGAGCCAGTGGCTTACCCCACGTGGCTCTCCAATGTTGTGATGGTGCAGAAGAAAAGCGGAAAATGGCGCATGTGCATAGACTTCACCAGTCTCAATAAGTCCTGCCCAAAGGACAATTTCCCGTTGCCACGGATCGACAAAATAGTCGATAGCGCGGCCGGATGCGAGGTCATGTCCCTCCTCGACTGCTTCTCCGGCTATCACCAGATATACATGAAGGAGGAAGACAAGGCTAGCACCAGCTTTATAACACCCTTCGGCACTTATTGCTTTGTCAGAATGCCGGAGGGTCTCAAGAATGCCGGGTCCACCTTCTCCAGACTCACCAAAACGGTGCTCGAAGGGCAGGTCGGCAAAAATATATTCACATATGTGGACGACATCGTCGTCGCCAGCAAAAATAAGGAGGACCACCTCGCCGACCTGGCGGAAACATTCGCGAACATGCGAGATGCACGACTCCGCCTAAACCCGGAAAAGTGTGTTTTCGGTGTTCGCCAGGGCAAGATATTGGGCTACCTGGTGTCCCGCCGCGGCATCGAGGCCAACCCAACCAAGATCCAGGCCATCGTCGATATGTCGCCTCCGCAGTCCGCCAGGGACGTCCAGCGCCTGACAGGCAGGATGGCCGCCCTCAATAGATTCATCTCCAGGTCCGCCGAGCGAAGTCTCCCCTTCCTCAAAACGCTCCGCGGCGCGAAGGACTTCGCTTGGGGACCGGAGCAAGCAGCGGCCTTCGCCTCATTAAAACAGTACCTGGCGGAGCTGGCCATCCTCACAAGCCCAGACTCCTCGCTCCCCTTATTGCTCTATGTCGCGGCTTCGCCGCACGCGGTCAGCGCGGCACTGGTACAGGAGCAGACAGTCGAAGGCGCAGTCAGGCAGTGCCCTGTTTACTATGTCTCCGAAGTCCTGACACCATCCAAATGCAACATGACAGAGCTGGAGAAGATTGCTTACGCAGTTGTTATGTCCTCGCGCAAGCTGCGCCATTATTTTGAAGCATTCAAGGTCCGAGTCACCTCAGACAGGGGGCTCGGCGAGCTATTCAGGAACCCGGAGGCATCAGTGAGAATTGCCAAGTGGGCAGCCGAGCTCTCCGGCTACCACATTAGCTTCGAGCCCAGGACAGCCATCAAATCGCAAGTCCTGGCAGACTTCGTCGTTGACTGGACCGGGCCAGTAACACAGCCGGACCCATCCGCAGAAAAGGTCTGGTCTATCCATTGCGACGGTGCATGGTGTCATGCGGGGGCAGGCGTCGCTGCAGTAATCACCTCACCAGCCGGAGTCAAACACAGATATGCAGCACGCCTCAGCTTCGCTCTGGAATCCGACAAATGTACAAACAACATAGCAGAGTATGAAGCAGTCATCCTCGGCCTCCGCAAGCTAAGGGCCCTCGGAGTCACCACATGCATCATCAAAACAGACTCCAAGATAGTCGCCGGTCAGGTCGAAAAAGACTATGCAGCAAAAGACCCCGCGCTCATGCAATACCTCGCGGCTATCCGAAGTCTCGAGAGGCAGTTCAAGGGATTCACCCTACAGCATGTCGACAGGGCCAAGAATGAGGAGGCCGATGCATTAGCCAAGGCCGCCGCCAGGGGCGAGCCCCTGCCCTCCGACGTATTCTTTCACACCATCGGCACGCCAGCCGTCCGGAGCCCCGAAGGGCTCCAAATAACTAATGATAGCGAAGGCCACCGTATAGTCCACCTAATCATGACCGAAGACTGGCGGGCCCCAATAACCCTGTTTCTACAGGGATACTATCACCCAACCGACGTCAGTGAGGCGAAGCGCCTCGAACATCGAAGCCGGGACTTCGCACTAATCGAGGGCCAATTATACAAGAAAGGGGTCAGTCAGACAATGCTTAAATGCGTCACCGAGACCGAAGGCATCCAAATCTTGTGCGAGGTCCACAGTGGCACGTGCGGCTCGCACGCGGGGCCAAGGGCCCTGGCTGCTAAGGTGATCCGACAAGGGTTTTACTGGCCTGCAATGATCTGCGCCGCAAATCGAGTCACAAGGTCCTGCGAAGCCTGCCAGAAATTCTCTCCTCGGTCAGGCAACCCCTCGCAATACACAAAGCTGATCGCCCATACATGGCCTCTTCAGCGCTGGGGCCTGGACATTGTCGGGCCCTTGCCCACGGCTCAGGGGAACCTCAAGTTCGCCTTCGTAGCCGTCGAATACTTCACCAAGTGGATTGAAGCGAGGGCTGTGTCCACAATCACATCAAAGACTGCCCAAAAATTCTTTTGGCAGAACATTGTTTGCCGCTTCGGAGTACCGTCCGAGCTAACAGTTGACAACGGCAAGCAGTTTGACAATCAAGATTTCAAGGATTTTTGTTTTTCCATCGGCACCAAGCTTGCCTTCGCTTCAGTCTATCATCCGCAGTCCAACGGAGTCGTGGAGCGTGCCAATGGGAAAATCTTCACAGCTGTCAAGAAGATGCTCCTCGACGAGAAAAAAGGCAGATGGACCGACTTGTTACCGGAGGCAGTCTGGGCGCTAAACACAACCGAGTGCAGGGCGACCGGGTTCACTCCTTTCCGCCTTCTATACGGATCGGAGGCAATGACCCCGCAAGAAATAAAGCATGGGTGTCCACGCACAGCTCCGTCAGCCACCCCTGACGTGGATGAGCCAACCTCCAAAGATCTCATTGACGGAGACCGGGTCTTCGCCCTGCAGGCCTTAAACAAATACCAAGCACAGACCAAAGCATGGCGCGACCCCGCAGTCATCCCAAAGGAGTTCAGCGCGGGGGACCTCGTACTCATCCGAACAGCTCGGACGGAGTCCAAGGGCAAGTTGGAGCCCAAGTGGGAGGGCCCCTTCATAGTCAAAACAAAAGCTTCCCCCAGCGCTTACAGGCTCGCAACGCCAGATGGCGAGGACCTGGAGCACTCCTGGAACATCGACAACCTTCGTAAATTTTTTGTTTAATTCTTAGGGCTGAGTTCGCCCTTGTAATTCACCGCAAACAATCTTGTACCGGCCCGCACTCTTTTCCTCCCGGGGGGTGAGGTTTTTAACGAGGCGGAGCCATGTAATATATGTGACAAAAATCCCCCGCAAAAGCATGTGTCGAAAAAAGACCGCGACAACGGTCTTCGGCATTCGACCAATCCGAAGTCACCGCGAGGCTAAGCGCTAGACACCCTCGCGTGCGACCAATCCGCGCAGAAGTCGCCTAAGGGTGCAGCCGGACTTAGCACAACAAGTGCGCAAAAATCGATGTCTATCGCGAAGACTATCCGCGCAGAAGTCGCCTAAGGGTGCAGCCGGACTTAGCACAACAAGTGCGCAAAAATCAAAGTCTATCGCGAAGACTATCCGCGCAGAAGTCGCCTAAGGGTGCAGCCGGACTTAGCACAACAAGTGCGCAAAAATCGATGTCTATCGCAAAGACTATCCGCGCAGAAGTCGCCTAAGGGTGCAGCCGGACTTAGCACAACAAGTGCGCAAAAATCGATGTCTATCGCGAAGACTATCCGCGCAGAAGTCGCCTAAGGGTGCAGCCGGACTTAGCACAACAAGTGCGCAAAAATCGAAGTCTATCGCGAAGACTAACCGCGCAGAAGTCGCCTAAGGGTGCAGCCGGACTTAGCACAACAAGTGCGCAAAAATCGAAGTCTATCGCGAAGACTTTCCGCGCAGAAGTCGCCTAAAAGGCGCAGCCGGAGCCTATCGCAAGAACCGCCTAAGGGCGCAGCCGACCCAGTATAGCAAAAGCAGAAACGACAGCAAGACCAATCATAATCACACTGGCACAGCACAATCAATCACACCAGTCAAAGTACACAGCGCCCTCGCAGGCACAAGCACGCGAGGGCACACTACTCCATTTTACAAGCCCTTGCACATACACAAGCAAGGGCACCACGCCCTACATCGGCTCAACCTTAGGAATAATCCCCATCTCTCTATAATTAAATAACATTATCCTAAGCTCCTCACCCGCAAAAAGGCTTCGCAGCTCCCCTTCCCCCACACCCGAGACGGCCGGCAAAGACAGCAGCTCCTGCCGACCAACCCTACTAACGCGAAGCCGAGCCCTTTCCTCCGCACTAATCCTACGCTTCGCAACCGCCCTTCGTCGTCGGTGCCCGGTGCTAGGACCGGGCACGCCTGGCGCGTCTGCAGCATGTGGCGCAGCCTCCGCCGCAGCCACGTCCAGGGCCGCAAAATAGTCCAAGTCCTCCTCCGACGACTCCTCGGTCCACTCAACCGAGCTCCCAGAGTCAGTAAAATCAAAAAACTCAGAAACAGACCCACCACATTCATTTCCACCTTCCGCGGTCGAAGCCGCCAAAAACCCAGTAGTAGCGGTTGCGTGCGCAGGCCCAAAATCTTGAACCTGCGCAGCAACCAAAATTCAGTACATCATCCAAAAATCCCTCAACCCTAAACACCACCTATGCCACCTGCGAAGGCCCTGCCGCTGCGGGAGCCTCCGCCGCCGCCTCCGTCGCTGCCTCCGCTGGATCTTCAGCGCTTGGCACAGCAGCTGCGGGGGCATCAGACGCGCCTTCGGCCACCTTTGGGAGAAGGCCTTCGCCGGCCGCAGCAAGTGCAGGGGCGCCTGGTGCATCTTCCGCGGTCACCGGGGTCAGTCCCGGGGCGACTCTAGTGGCGGCCTCCGCAGGGGTCGTCTCCGGCTCAGGCGGCGCGCTGTTCAGCGCCCCAAAATCGTCCACCCGCTCGCCGCGCTCCGCCTAAGACAAAACGCACAAAAATTCAGCAAACACACGCACAGACCGCATCCAGCAAGCGCCGAGTAAACGACAACGTTACCTGAGCCCTCGCAGCCTCGGCCCGCGCCCGGACCACCTCTCGACCGTATGAACCCCACATCCGGTCATAGAGGGCCCCGGCGGACTCCTTCACCACGGGGTCTTCGACCTCAAAGATATCTCGCCCAAAATCCTCATCCACCTGGTCGAGGGCCTCATAGTGCCGGCAGCCTTCGCGAGAGAGCGCGTTCATCGCTGCCTCGCAGGTGACCAGGGAGGTGAACGACATCAACCCCGCCAAGACAGTGGGGAGCTCCTGCAGTTCCTCCTGCACACACTCCAGACAGCGAAGTCCGGCCTCTCGCTCCGGCACCTCGAAGTCACCCGTCCGCACACCCAGCTCGCGATATGAAGTCATGAGCTGCGTGCGCGTCCGTTCGGCCTCCGCTCGCGCCGCGGCCTCGGCCCCCTCCGCGCGGCTCTCGAAGGCAGCAAGCCGCCGCTGCAGCTCTCCGGCGAGCTCCTTGGCGATATTGCCCTCCGCCCGCGCCAGCCTGGCCTCCGCCTGCGCAGACTGCTCCTTGGCGATGGCTTCGTTGGCCTCCCTTCTCTCCTCCATCAGCTGGCGCCGGAGGTCTGCCTTCTCCTTCTCAAGGGCGGCCACCTTCTCCGCCAGTTTGCGGCACTTGCTGTCGGAGGCCGACTTCTCACGGACAGCGTCCGCATGTTGCGTCCGAAGTCTCTCGACCTCGGCAGACAACGCCGCCGTAAGGGCCCCCGACGCAGTACGGCTGGTGAAGTCAGCCACCTGCAGAACACACATAAGGCCCGTAAAAAAAAAGTATAGCTCGGCAGACCTGACTCAGCGCCTCCATCGCTCCCTTCAGCCGGCGGGTCGCCGCGTCCGCCTCGTCTCTGACCAGCGCGAGGGCAGTCACCTCGCCTCCAGCGCCAAGGGTCTCTACCCCCGCCTTTGGCGCTGGCGCAGCCGTCGCGACCGCCGCGCCAGGCACAACTAGTGCAAGCGGGCCCTCGTCCGACCCTGCAACGCGTCAACAAATTAAAAAAAAAACAAATGTACACATATAGACTCACCCCCAAGATAATCCTCCACATTAATCTCGGTGCCGAAGTCGGCAACGCGTTTGCCGGGCGGCGGTAGCGATCGGGCCGCCTTCGCAGCCTCCGCCACTCCGCTGGCGGACGGCACCACCTTCGACAGCTTGGGGCCTCCGGCGCCCACCGTCGCCTCCGGCGCCTTGCCAGGCGCGGAGGCGCCCGCCTTCGCCGGCAATGGCGGCTTGCCTCCGCCGGAGGCCTCAGCTTTCGCCGCTCCCCGCTGCCTTTTCGGCCGGGCTTCGTGAACCCTCACGGTCGCCTGGCGTTTCCGCGCCGCCACTTGGCGATCCTTGTCCATCACTGCCCACACAACATGACCGATATTTCGCCCATAAGGAAAAACTTTCCACCGACGAGCCATACGAGATGTAAAACAGTCCTCTTCATCCCAGGGGATAGGAATGCTTTTAGGCCAACAACCCCCGGTAACCCTCAGCATCCGAGCCGAAGACTCCCGGAGCTCGGGCGAAGACATCCTCTCCCCCGGGGCCGCACACGTCCTCATTAACTCTCTAGCGAAACTATCAGACACCCCAAGCCCTCCCATCGCAGTACCTAATTTTCTCTTTTTCGAAGAGGTGGCGGCCGCCAGCGCAGGGTCGCCTCCGGTCTCCACCGCCGGTTTCTTCCCGCGGCGGTCTGCTTCGTCCTGACCAGGGTAGCCGTCGTACGGCAGTTGATTTAATTCGAAGACCCTGTTCAAGCGATCGTTTGACCCACGGATATCAAAACTGCGCTGGCCTTCCGTCCTCGGCACGTAGCGCCCCACGAGTCGCACCGCCAAGTCCTCTGCATCACGCACAAAGGCGGCCGGGTCACGGTTCCGCAAACTCAGTGCGAAGGCCGGACTTCGCACCTCCCTTCCTCCGTGAAAGGGCATCTGGCGAGGGCATACTTCGCCCAGCGCCCAGCCGTGCGCCAGGGGCCAGACCCCGTACGCCGCAAACTCTTCAACCAAATCACGCCCGCTGCTCTGGCCGGCGGCGTACCGAAGGGCCCCTTCGTCTGCATCCTCTTCTGCCACTTCGAAAGGCGGATACGCAGAGTAATAGTGAGAGCACATTTCGGACACGGGGAGCCCTTGATGGCCTTCGACAGTAGCCTCAGCAACATAAAACCAAAATTCATTCCAACTGCCCCACTTGTTGCGGGCGCACGGGACCAACTCCACTACTGGCATCGTGGTCTTGCCGGTCTTTGGCGTGAAAGTGCACGACCCGAACTGCGCAACTCCGCCCTCAACCACCCTTTTCTGCCAATGCAAGCAATAATTCTTCGCGAAAACTTCAACCGACGGCTGCCCGCCGTACGAAGTCGTCGCCCAGACATACTTCGCCAGCGCCACTATGGCGTTCGGTGTCAGCTGATGTATTTGAACGCTGAATCTGCGCAGGACTTCGCCGACAAACCGGTGCGCAGGCAAGCGGAGTCCGGCGGCGAAGAACGCCTCGAAAACAACCAACTCGCCCTCCGGCTCGGGGACTTCCTCCGTCCCCGGAGCACGAGCGACTCCGCCGCCAAAGTAGCCCAACCGCTGCATATCTTCAATACGGCCTGACGTCATCCGTGACACACCGAATTCAACAGAGTCGCCGGCGCGCAACTCTTCCACCATCACGTTACTCAACGTCTCCTCAGACGAGGCGGCGGCCGGCGGCGTGGCGGTGGCGGAAGAAGAAGAGGATGGCATTGCTACGTACCGTCGGCGGCGGCGGGCGGTTTGCTTCACTCGAGCCAGAACGCCGGCGAGCAAAGGGAGCAGCGGAGGAAAAGGAGCAGCAAGACGGCGGGCGGCTAGGGTTTTACGGAGCGCGGAAAGCAGAATTCAAACAGCGCCGCCCCCGCCCCCTTTTATAGGCAGGGCGCGGCTCTTCGGGAAGCCCGCAATCCGACAGGGCGCGGCTCTTCGGGAAACCCGCAACCCGACAGGCCGCGACGCTTCGGGAAACCCGCAATCCAACAGTACGCCGTCCATCAACGGTCACATCAAAAACCCCCGCGGAACCACTTCGAGCGAGGGCAGCGTCTCCGCCATCTAGCGACGTCTTCGGCACCAGGTGACTTTGTCGAACTGGTCCCTCAGAGGGCAAATGTTGGGGCGAAGGCAAAGACGCCACCCTTCGCTCGAGGCCTTCGCTGCAGCCGCTGGTCCGACGGAGGCAAAGCGGGCAGGGACACCCTTCGCAGGACTCGGCACTTTGACGAAGGCCTGCGGCGACGTCCTCACACGGCGCGGCCTCGTTCAGCCCCAAGGCCCACGTGTGATCTGGCCCATTGTAACGGGCCCCGCGTGGCCGCCTCTGTATTACGGGCCTAACTTGTAAAGGCATACTTGTAATTACAGCTTGTAACCCTGCTTTATGGGAATATTCCGGGGATAAACTAGGCGTCTGAGGGCACATGCGTCCTTAACACAAGACGCTGGGCACTCAGACACCTATAAATACCCCCGCACAGTGCCCGTGAGAGGCCAGATTAACAGAGCTATTGCCCCCGTGCACGTAACCCTGTTGTCGCCATTGTTCACCCTCGTTGGCCTACTTGCAGCAGAGAGCAAGTTCCAACAGCATGAGCTCAATATTCTTGATTCGCACAATTTCTTTTACTAGCTTGCACATATAGCTCATTTTATATACCTTTGATCATGTCTCTTTCATATGCTATGACTAATGTGTTTTCAAGTCTATTTCAAACCAAGTCATAGGTGTATTGAAAGGGAATTGGAGTCTTCGGCGAAGACAAAGGCTTCCACTACGTAACTCATCCTTCGCCGTCGCTCCAAGCAACTCTCCGTTCAAGGGGGAGAAAACTTGAGCACCAAGCAAAAGGACTTCGTCTTTGGTATAATCTTAACTCATTTATTTATGACCAAAGGGGAAGAAAGCACTTCGAGGGCTCTAATGATTCCGTTTTTGGCGATTCATGCCAAAGGGGGAGAAAGTAAGAGCCCAAAGCAAAAGGACCGCACCACCACCAATTTCAAAAACTTAACTTAAGTGTTGAATATTTTCAATTGGTATCCTATTGTGTTCAAAAGGGGGAGAAAGTAGTATTTCAAAATGATACATCAAAACCCTCTTGAACACTAAGAGGAGAATCTCATTTAGGGGGAGTTTTGTTTAGTCAAAGGAAAAGCATTTGAAACAGGGGGAGAAAATTTCAAATCTTGAAAATGCTTCTCAAAATCTTATTCATTTGCCTTTGACTATTTGCAAAAGAACTTTGAAAAGATTTACAAAAGATTTTGCAAAAACAAAACATGTGGTGCAAGCGTGGTCCAAAATGTTAAAAATGAAGAAACAATCCATGCATATCTTGTAAGCATTTATATTGGCTCAATTCCAAGCAACCTTTGCACTTACATTATGCAAACTAGTTCAATTATGCACTTCTACATTTGCTTTGGTTTGTGTTGGCATCAATCACCAAAAAGGGGGAGATTGAAAGGGAATTAGGCTTACACCTAGTTCCTATATAATTTTGGTGGTTGAATTGCCCAACACAAACAATTGGACTGACTAGTTTTGCTCTAGATTATATGTTATACAGGTGCCAAAGGTTCATCTATAACCATACTAAATCGACTGTCCGAAATACCGTAGATTATTCCGGACAGGAGAAGCTTTTTGGAAAAACAGGCCAAGCGCGGACTGTCCGGGCCCTTGCGGCGGACCGTCCGCGACACAAGGATGTCACTCGGCCAGAACCAATGCAAAAATCGAAGTCTACACTATGGACTGTCCGGAGGAAAAGCAAAGACCGTCCGAGCCCTTGCGCGGACCGTCCGGCCTCTGGCGCGGACCGTCCGGTAGGTGAGAAACCAAAAAACCCGAAGGTGACGGGTTCGGAGAAATGAATTATAGCGGGTTCGCGGACCGTCCGGGCCAGGATCGCGGACCGTCCGCGACTGAGTCTGTCTGACATCTGACAACGCATTAAATGCAATATAGCCGTTGATATAGCCGTTACTGCTGACCGTTGCATTTTCAGCCGTTGATCTACTGGGGCGGACCGTCCGGACCTGGCACGCGGACCGTCCGCGCTCAGCAGAATGGAGCAACGGCTAGGAAGTCGTTGGTGGCTATAAATACAACCCCAACCACCTCCATTCACTTCATCCAAGCATTCCAACCTTCAACATTCAATACAAGAGCTAGCATTCCATTCCAAGACACATTCAAAGCCTCCATCTCTCCAAGTTTCACAATTGAGAAAAGAGATCATTAGTGATTAGTGACTTGAGAGAGAAAGTGATCCGTGTGTTATTCGTCGCTCTTGTCGCTTGGCCTTTTTGCAATCGTGCTTTCTTGATTCTTTCATTACAATCAAGCACTCACTTGTAATCGAGGCAAGAGGCACCAATTGTGTGGTGGCCCTTGTGGGAACTTTGTGTTCCAAGTGATTGAGAAGAGAAAGCTCACTCGATCCGTGGGATCGTTTGAGAGAGGGAAGGGTTGAAAGAGACCCGGCCTTTGTGGCCTCCTCCACGGGGAGTAGGTTTGCAAGAACCGAACCTCGGTAAAACAAATCCGCGTGTCACACTCTTCATTTGCTTGCGATTTGTTTTCCACCCTCTCTCGCGGACTCGTTTCTTTATTACTAACGCTAACCCGGCTTGTAGTTGTGTTTATATTTGTAAATTTCAGTTTCGCCCTATTCACCCCCCCTCTAGGCGACTTTCAATTGGTATCAAAGCTCGGTGCTTCATTAGAGCCTAACCGCTCGAAGTGATGTCGGGAGATCACGCCAAGAAGGAGATGGAGACCGGCGAAAAGCCCACTACAAGCCACGGGAGCACTTCATCGGAAGAGTCCCGCACCAAAAGGAGGGAGAAGAAGAAGAGCTCCTCCAACAAAGGGAAGGAGAAGAAATCTTCTTCTCACCACAAAGAGAAGAAGGAAAAATCTTCTTCCCACAAGCCGCATCGAAGCGGGGACAAGCAAAAGAGGATGAGGAAAGTGGTCTACTACGAGACCGACACTTCATCAACATCAACCTCCGACTCCGATGCGCCCTCCGTAACTTCTAAACGCCAAGAGCGTAAGAAGTTTAGTAAGATCCCCCTACACTATTCTCGCATTTCTAAACATGCACCTCTACTTTCCGTCCCATTAGGCAAACCACCAACTTTTGATGGTGAAGATTATGCTAGGTGGAGTGATTTAATGAGATTTCATCTAACCTCACTCCACAAAAGTATATGGGATGTTGTTGAGTTTGGTGCACAGGTACCGTCAGTAGGGGATAAAGACTATGACGAGGATGAGGTGGCCCAAATCGAGCACTTCAACTCTCAAGCGACAACAATACTCCTCGCCTCTTTGAGTAGAGAGGAGTATAACAAAGTTCAAGGGTTGAAGAGCGCCAAGGAGGTTTGGGATGTGCTCAAAACCGCGCACGAGGGAGACGAGCTCACCAAGATCACCAAGCGGGAAACGATCGAGGGGGAGCTCGGTCGGTTCCGGCTTCGCAAAGGGGAGGAGCCACAACATATGTACAACCGGCTCAAGACCTTGGTGAACCAAATGCGCAACCTCGGGAGCGTAAAGTGGGATGACCACGAGGTGGTTAAGGTTATTCTAAGATCTCTTATTTTCCTTAACCCTACTCAAGTTCAATTAATTCATGGTAATCGTAGATATACTAAAATGACCCCCGAGGAAGTTATCGGGCATTTTGTAAGTTTTGAGTGCATGGTCGAAGGCTCAAGGAAGATCAACGAGCTTGATGATCCATCTACATCCGAAGCTCAACCCGTCGCATTCAAAGCGACGGAAGAAAAGAAGGAGGAGTCTACACCAAATCGACAACCAATAGACGCCTCCAAGCTTGACAATGAAGAAATGGCGCTAGTCATCAAGAGCTTCCGCCAAATCCTCAAACAGAGGAGGGGGAAAGACTACAAGTCCCGCTCCAAGAAGGTTTGCTACAAATGTGGTAAGCCCGGTCATTTTATTGCTAAATGTCCTATATCAAGTGACAGTGACCGAGGCAACGACAAGAAAGGGAGAAGAAAGGAGAAGAAGAGGTACTACAAGAAGAAGGGCGGAGATGCCCATGTTTGTCGGGAGTGGGATTCCGATGAAAGCTCAAGCGACTCCTCCAACGACGAGGACGCCGCCAACATCGCCGTCACCAAGGGACTTCTCTTCCCAAACGTCGGCCACAAGTGCCTCATGGCAAAGGACGGCAAAAAGAAGGTAAAATCCAAATCATCCACTAAATATGAGTCTTCTAGTGATGATAATGCTAGTGATGAGGAGGATAACTTGCGCTCTCTTTTTGCCAACCTCAACATGCAACAAAAAGAAAAACTTAATGAATTGATTAGTGCCATTCATGAAAAGGATGATCTCTTGGACACCCAAGAGGACTTCCTTATTAAAGAAAATAAGAAGCATGTTAAGGTTAAAAATGCTTATGCTCTAGAAGTAGAAAAATGTGAAAAATTATCTAGTGAGCTAAGCACTTGCCGTGAGATGATTGACAACCTTAGGAATGAAAATGCTAGTTTAAATAAGGTTGATTCACATGTTTGCAATGCTTCAATTCCCAATCCTAGAGATAATAATGATGATTTGCTTGCTAGGATTGATGAATTAAACATTTCCCTTGCTAGCCTTAGAGATGAAAATAAAAAAATGCTTGCTAAGGCTAAAGATTTTGATGTTTGCAAAATTACAATTTCCGATCTTAGAGATAAGAATGATATACTTCATGCTAAGATTGTTGAACTTAATTCTTGCAAACCCTCTACATCTACCATTGAGCATGTCACTATTTGCACTAGATGTAGAGATATTGATGTAGATGCTACTCATGATCACATGATTTTAATTAAACAACAAAATGATCATATAGCTAAATTAGATGCTAAAATTGCCGAGCACAACCTAGAAAATGAGAAATTTAAATTTGCTCGTAGCATGCTTTATAATGGGAGACGCCCTGGCATCAAGGATGGCATTGGCTTCCAAAGGGGAGACAATGTCAAACTTAATGCCCCTCCTAAAAGATTGTCCAATTTTGTTAAAGGCAAGGCTCCCAGGCCTCAGGATAATGAGGGTTACATTTTATACCCTGCCGGTTATCCCGAGGACAAAATTAGAAAAATTCATTCTAGGAAGTCTCACTCTGGTTCTAACCATGCTTTTATGTATAAGAGTGAGACATCTAGCTCTAGGCAACCAACCCGTGCTAGGTTGTCTAGAAAGAAAACTCCTAGTGCATCAAATGATCAAAACATTTCCTTTAAAACTTTTGATGCATCTTATGTTTTAACTAACAAATCCGGCAAGGTAGTTGCCAAATATGTTGGGGGCAAGCACAAGGGGTCAAAGACTTGTGTTTGGGTACCCAAAGTTCTTGTGTCTAATGCCAAAGGACCCAAAACCATTTGGGTACCTAAAGTCAAGAACTAAACTTGTTTTGTAGGTTTATGCATCCGGGGGCTCAAGTTGGATACTCGACAGCGGGTGCACGAACCACATGACAGGGGAGAAGAAAATGTTCTCCTCCTATGAGAAAAACCAAGATCCCCAACGAGCTATCACATTCGGGGATGGAAATCAAGGTTTGGTCAAAGGTTTGGGTAAAATTGCTATATCTCCGGACCATTCCATTTCCAATGTTTTTCTTGTTGATTCCTTAGATTACAACTTGCTTTCTGTTTCCCAATTATGTCAAATGGGCTACAACTGTCTATTCACTGATATAGGTGTCACTGTCTTTAGAAGAAGTGATGATTCAATAGCATTTAAGGGAGTGTTAGAGGGTCAGCTATACTTGGTAGATTTTGATAGAGCTGAACTCGACACTTGATTAATTGCTAAGACTAACATGGGTTGGCTCTGGCACCGCCGACTAGCTCATGTTGGGATGAAGAATCTTCATAAGCTTCTAAAGGGAGAACACATTTTAGGACTAACAAATGTTCATTTTGAGAAAGACAGGATTTGTAGCGCATGCCAAGCAGGAAAGCAAGTTGGCTCTCATCATCCTCATAAGAACATAATGACGACCGACAGGCCACTGGAGCTCCTGCACATGGATCTATTCGGCCCAATAGCCTACATAAGCATCGGCGGGAGTAAGTACTGTCTAGTTATTGTGGATGATTATTCTCGCTTCACTTGGGTATTCTTTTTACAGGAAAAATCTCAAACCCAAGAAACCTTAAAGGGATTCTTGAGACGGGCTCAAAATGAGTTCGGCTTAAGGATCAAGAAAATTAGAAGCGACAACGGGACGGAGTTCAAGAACTCTCAAATCGAAGGCTTCCTTGAGGAGGAGGGAATCAAGCATGAGTTCTCTTCTCCCTACACACCTCAACAAAATGGTGTAGTGGAGAGGAAGAATAGAACTCTATTGGACATGGCAAGGACCATGCTTGATGAGTACAAGACTTCAGATCGGTTTTGGGCCGAGGCGGTCAACACCGCTTGCTACGCCATCAATCGGTTATATCTTCACCGAATCCTCAAGAAGACATCGTATGAACTCCTAACCGGTAAAAAGCCCAACATTTCATATTTTAGAGTCTTTGGTAGCAAATGCTTTATTCTAGTTAAAAGAGGTAGAAAATCTAAATTTGCTCCTAAGACTGTAGAAGGCTTTTTACTTGGTTATGACTCAAACACAAGGGCATATAGGGTCTTTAACAAGTCCACCGGACTAGTTGAAGTCTCATGTGACGTTGTGTTTGATGAAACTAACGGCTCTCAAGTAGAGCATGTTGATCTTGATGAGATAGGTGATGACGAGGCTCCGTGCATCGAGTTAAGGAACATGTCCATCGGGGATGTGTGTCCTAAGGAATCCAAAGAGCCTCCAAACACACAAGATCAACCATCCTCCTCCACGCAAGCATCTCCACCAACTCAAAATGAGGATGAAGCTCAAGTTGATGAAGTAGAAGATCAAGCAAATGAGCCACCTCAAGATGATGGCAATGATCAAGGGGGAGATGCAAATGAGGAAGACAAGGAGGATGAAGAGCAAAGGCCGCCACACCCAAGAGTCCACCAAGCAATCAAACGAGATCACCCCGTCGACACCATCCTCGGCGACATTCATAAGGGGGTAACCACTAGATCTCGTGTTGCACACTTTTGCGAACATTACTCGTTTGTTTCCTCTATTGAGCCACACAGGGTAGAGGAAGCACTTCAAGATTCGGATTGGGTGGTGGCAATGCAAGAGGAACTCAACAACTTCACTAGGAATGAGGTATGGCATTTAGTTCCACGTCCTAACCAAAATGTTGTAGGAACCAAATGGGTCTTCCGCAACAAGCAAGATGAGCATGGTGTGGTGACAAGGAACAAAGCACGACTTGTGGCCAAGGGATACTCCCAAGTCGAAGGTTTGGATTTCGGTGAAACCTATGCACCCGTAGCTAGGCTTGAGTCAATTCGAATATTATTGGCCTATGCTACTTACCATGGCTTTAAGCTTTATCAAATGGACGTGAAAAGTGCCTTCCTCAATGGACCAATCAAGGAAGAGGTCTATGTTGAGCAACCTCCCGGCTTTGAAGACAGTGAGTATCCTAACCATGTCTATAAGCTCTCTAAGGCGCTTTATGGGCTCAAGCAAGCCCCAAGAGCATGGTATGAATGCCTTAGAGATTTTCTTATTGCAAATGGCTTCAAAGTCGGAAAGGCCGATCCCACACTCTTTACTAAAACTCTTGAAAATGACTTGTTTGTATGCCAAATTTATGTTGATGATATTATATTTGGGTCTACTAATGAGTCTACATGTGAAGAGTTTAGTAGGATCATGACACAGAAGTTCGAGCTGTCTATGATGGGGGAGTTGAAGTATTTTCTAGGATTCCAAGTCAAACAACTCCAAGAGGGCACCTTCATCAGCCAAACGAAGTACACTCAAGACATTCTAACCAAGTTTGGGATGAAGGATGCCAAACCCATCAAGACACCCATGGGAACTAATGGGCATCTCGACCTCGACACGGGAGGTAAGTCCGTGGATCAAAAGGTATACCGGTCGATGATAGGTTCTTTACTCTATTTATGTGCATCTCGACCGGATATTATGCTTTCCGTATGCATGTGTGCAAGATTCCAAGCCGACCCTAAGGAAGCTCACCTTACGGCCGTAAAACGAATCTTGAGATATTTGGCTTATACTCCTAAGTTTGGGCTTTGGTATCCTTGGGGATCCACATTTGATTTGATTGGTTATTCGGATGCCGATTGGGCGGGGTGTAAAATCAATAGGAAGAGCACATCGGGGACTTGCCAGTTCTTGGGAAGATCCTTGGTGTCTTGGGCTTCAAAGAAGCAAAATTCGGTCGCTCTTTCCACCGCCGAAGCCGAGTATATTGCCGCAGGCCATTGTTGCGCGCAATTGCTTTGGATGAGGCAAACCCTGCGGGACTACGGTTACAAATTAACCAAAGTTCCTTTGCTATGTGATAATGAGAGTGCAATCAAAATGGTCGACAATCCCGTCGAGCATAGCCGCACTAAACACATAGCCATTCGGTATCACTTTTTGAGGGATCACCAACAAAAGGGAGATATCGAGATTTCTTACATTAATACTAAAGATCAATTAGCCGATATCTTTACCAAGCCTCTTGATGAACAATCTTTTAACAAACTTAGGCATGAGCTCAATATTCTTGATTCGCGCAATTTCTTTTGCTAGCTTGCACATATAGCTCATTTTATATACCTTTGATCATGTCTCTTTCATATGCTATGACTAATGTGTTTTCAAGTCTATTTCAAACCAAGTCATAGGTGTATTGAAAGGGAATTGGAGTCTTCGGCGAAGACAAAGGCTTCCACTACGTAACTCATCCTTCGCCGTCGCTCCAAGCAACTCTCCGTTCAAGGGGGAGAAAACTTGAGCACCAAGCAAAAGGACTTCGTCTTTGGTATAATCTTAACTCATTTATTTATGACCAAAGGGGAAGAAAGCACTTCGAGGGCTCTAATGATTCCGTTTTTGGCGATTCATGCCAAAGGGGGAGAAAGTAAGAGCCCAAAGCAAAAGGACCGCACCACCACCAATTTCAAAAACTTAACTTAAGTGTTGAATATTTTCAATTGGTATCCTATTGTGTTCAAAAGGGGGAGAAAGTAGTATTTCAAAATGATACATCAAAACCCTCTTGAACACTAAGAGGAGAATCTCATTTAGGGGGAGTTTTGTTTAGTCAAAGGAAAAGCATTTGAAACAGGGGGAGAAAATTTCAAATCTTGAAAATGCTTCTCAAAATCTTATTCATTTGCCTTTGACTATTTGCAAAAGAACTTTGAAAAGATTTACAAAAGATTTTGCAAAAACAAAACATGTGGTGCAAGCGTGGTCCAAAATGTTAAAAATGAAGAAACAATCCATGCATATCTTGTAAGCATTTATATTGGCTCAATTCCAAGCAACCTTTGCACTTACATTATGCAAACTAGTTCAATTATGCACTTCTACATTTGCTTTGGTTTGTGTTGGCATCAATCACCAAAAAGGGGGAGATTGAAAGGAAATTAGGCTTACACCTAGTTCCTATATAATTTTGGTGGTTGAATTGCCCAACACAAACAATTGGACTGACTAGTTTTGCTCTAGATTATATGTTATACAGGTGCCAAAGGTTCATCTATAACCATACTAAATCGACTGTCTGAAATACCGTAGATTATTCCGGACAGGAGAAGCTTTTTGGAAAAACAGGCCAAGCGCGGACTGTCCGGGCCCTTGCGGCGGACCGTCCGCGACACAAGGATGTCACTCGGCCAGAACCAATGCAAAAATCGAAGTCTACACTATGGACTGTCCGGAGGAAAAGCAAAGACCGTCCGAGCCCTTGCGCGGACCGTCCGGCCTCTGGCGCGGACCGTCCGGTAGGTGAGAAACCAAAAAACCCGAAGGTGACGGGTTCGGAGAAATGAATTATAGCGGGTTCGCGGACCGTCCGGGCCAGGATCGCGGACCGTCCGCGACTGGGTCTGTCTGAGATCTGACAACGCATTAAATGCAATATAGCCGTTGATATAGCCGTTACTGCTGACCGTTGCATTTTCAGCCGTTGATCTACTGGGGCGGACCGTCCGGACCTGGCACGCGGACCGTCCGCGCTCAGCAGAATGGAGCAACGGCTAGGAAGTCGTTGGTGGCTATAAATACAACCCCAACCACCTCCATTCACTTCATCCAAGCATTCCAACCTTCAACATTCAATACAAGAGCTAGCATTCCATTCCAAGACACATTCAAAGCCTCCATCTCTCCAAGTTTCACAATTGAGAAAAGAGATCATTAGTGATTAGTGACTTGAGAGAGAAAGTGATCCGTGTGTTATTCGTCGCTCTTGTCGCTTGGCCTTTTTGCAATCGTGCTTTCTTGATTCTTTCATTACGATCAAGCACTCACTTGTAATCGAGGCAAGAGGCACCAATTGTGTGGTGGCCCTTGTGGGAACTTTGTGTTCCAAGTGATTGAGAAGATAAAGCTCACTCGATCCGTGGGATCGTTTGAGAGAGGGAAGGGTTGAAAGAGACCCGGCCTTTGTGGCCTCCTCAACGGGGAGTAGGTTTGCAAGAACCGAACCTCGGTAAAACAAATCCGCGTGTCACACTCTTCATTTGCTTGCGATTTGTTTTCCACCCTCTCTCGCGGACTCGTTTCTTTATTACTAACGCTAACCCGGCTTGTAGTTGTGTTTATATTTGTAAATTTCAGTTTCGCCCTATTCACCCCCCTCTAGGCGACTTTCAATGGTCTCCACCAGAAATCCAAGAATGTGATCTATGGCAAGGAAACATATGTGGGGTGAGGTGTATGAGCCTCTGGTCGATGATCAATGGCCACACAACCCCCATTTTTGTCGAAAATAGCCATGAACGACCATTTTCAATAATATCGAAGGCTAACACCTACGGATTTTTGACCAAGAAATGGTCTCCACTAGAAATCCAAGAATGTGATCTACGACAAGGAAACATATGTGGGGTGAGGTGTATGAGCCTCTGGTCGACGATCAATGGCCACACAACCCCCATTTTGCCGAAAATAGCCATGAATGACCATTTTCAATAATACCGAAGGCTAACACGTACGAGTTTTTAACCGAGAAATGGTTTCCACCAGAAATCCAAGAATGTAATCTATGGCAAGGAAACATATGTGGGGTGAGGTGTATGAGCGTCTGGTCGATGATCAATGGCCACACAACCCCCATTTTTTATGAAAATAGCCATGAGCGACCTTGAAAATAGCCATGAACGACATTTTCAATAATACCAAATGCTAACACCTACGGATTTTTGACCAAAAATGGTCTCCACCAGAAATCTAAGAATGTGATCTATGGCAAGGAAACATATGTGGGGTGAGGTGTACGAGCCTCTGGTCGATGATCAATGGCCACACAACCCCCATTTTTGTCGAAAATAGCCATGAACGACCATTTTCAATAATACCGAAGGCTAACACCTACGGATTTTTGACCAAGAAATGGTCTCCACCAGAAATCCAAGAATGTGATCTATGGCAAGGAAACATATGTGGGGTGAGGTGTACGAGCCTCTGGTCGATGATCAATGGCCACACAACCCCCATTTTGCCGAAAATAGACATGAATGACCATTTTCAATAATACCGAAGGCTAACACGTACGAGTTTTTAACCAAGAAATGGTCTCCACCAGAAATCCAAGAATGTGATCTATGGCAAGGAAACATATGTGGGGTGAGGTGTATGAGCGTCTGGTCGATGATCAATGGCCACACAACCCCCATTTTTGTCGAAAATAGCCATGAACGACCATTTTCAATAATACCGAAGGCTAACACCTACGGACTTTTGACCAAGAAATGGTCTCCACCAGAAATTCAAGAATGTGATCTATGGCAAGGAAACATATGTGGGGTGAGGTGTACGAGCCTCTGGTCGATGATCAATGGCCACACAACCCCCATTTTGCCGAAAATAGCCATGAATGACCATTTTCAATAATACCGAAGGCTAACACGTACGAGTTTTTAACCAAGAAATGGTCTCCACCAGAAATCCAAGAATGTGATCTATGGCAAGGAAACATATGTGGGGTGAGGTGTATGAGCGTCTGGTCGATGATCAATGGCCACACAACCCCCATTTTTGTCGAAAATAGCCATGAACGACCATTTTCAATAATACCGAAGGCTAACACCTACGGATTTTTGACCAAGAAATGGTCTCCACCAGAAATCCAAGAATGTGATCTATAGCAAGGAAACATATGTGGAGTGAGGTGTACGATCCTCTGGTCGATGATCAATGGCCACACAACCCCCATTTTTGTCGAAAATAGCCATGAATGACCATTTTCAAAAATACCGAAGGCTAACACGTTCGGATTTTTGACCAAGAAATGGTCTCCACTAGAAATCCAAGAATGTGATCTATGGCAAGGAAACATATGTGGGGTGAGGTGTATGAGCGTCTGGTCGATGATCAATGGCCACACAACCCCCATTTTTGTCGAAAATAGCCATGAACGACCATTTTCAATAATATCGAAGGCTAACACCTACGGATTTTTGACCAAGAAATGGTCTCCACCAGAAATCCAAGAATGTGATCTATGGCAAGGAAACATATGTGGGGTGAGGTTTATGAGCCTCTAGTCGATGATAAATAGCCACACAACCCCCATTTTTTATGAAAATAGCCATGAGCGACCTTGAAAATAGCCATGAGCGACCATTTTCAATAATACTAGAGGCTAACACCTACGGATTTTAGACCAAGAAATGGTCTCCACCAGAAATCCAAGAATGTGATCTATGGCAAGGAAACATATGTGGGGTGAGGTGTATGAGCGTCTGGTCAATGATCAATGGCCACACAACCCCCATTTTTGTCGAAAATAGCCATGAACGACCATTTTCAATAATACCGAAGGCTAACACCTACGGATTTTTGACCAAGAAATGGTCTCCCCAGAAATCCAAGAATGTGATCTATGGCAAGGAAACATATGTGGGGTGAGGTGTATGAGCCTCTGGTCGATGATCAATGGCCACACAACCCCCATTTTTGTCGAAAATAGCCATGAACGACCATTTTCAATAATATCGAAGGCTAACACCTACGGATTTTTGACCAAGAAATGGTCTCCACCAGAAATC
The DNA here is from genome assembly GCF_902167145.1 of Zea mays. Taxonomy (NCBI): domain Eukaryota; kingdom Viridiplantae; phylum Streptophyta; class Magnoliopsida; order Poales; family Poaceae; genus Zea; species Zea mays. The sequence goes on from NW_023367382.1 coordinate 89,772, forward strand.
CAAGAATGTGATCTACGACAAGGAAACATATGTGGGGTGAGGTGTATGAGCCTCTGGTCAACGATCAATGGCCACACAACCCCCATTTTGCCGAAAATAGCCACACAACCCCCATTTTTGTCGAAATTAGCCATGAACGACCATTTTCAATAATACCGAAGGCTAACACCTACGGATTTTTGACCAAGAAATGGTCTCCACCAGAAATCCAAGAATGTGATCTATGGCAAGGAAACATATGTGGGGTGAGGTGTATGAGCCTCTGGTCAACGATCAATGTCCACACAACCCTAATTTTTGTCGAAAATAGCCATGAATGACCATTTTAAATGACACTGAAGGCTAACACCTACGGATTTTTGACCAAGAAATGGTCTCCACCAGAAATCCAAGAATGTGATCTATGGCAAGGAAACATATGTGGGGTGAGGTGTATGAGCCTCTGGTCGATGATAAATGGCCACACAACCCCCATTTTTTATGAAAATAGCCATGAGCGACCTTGAAAATAGCCATGAGCGACCATTTTCAATAATACTAGAGGCTAACACGTACGGATTTTTGACCAAGAAATGGTCTCCACCAGAAATCCAAGAATGTGATCTATGGCAAGGAAACATATGTGGGGTGAGGTGTATGAGCCTCTGGTCGATGATCAATGGCCACACAACCCCCATTTTTGTCGAAAATAGCCATGAACGACCATTTTTCAATGACACTAAAGGCTAACACCTACGGATTTTTGCCCAAGAAATGGTCTCCACCAAAAATCCAAGAATGTGATCTATGGCAAGGAAACATATGTGTAGTGAGGTGTATGAGCCTCTGGTCGATGATAAATGGCCACACAACCCCCATTTTTTATGAAAATAGCCATGAATGACCATTTTCAATAATACCGAAGGCTAACACCTACGGATTTTTGACCAAGAAATGGTCTCCACCAGAAATCCAAGAATGTGATCTATGGCAAGGAAACATATGTGGGGTGAGGTGTATGAGCCTCTGGTCGATGATCAATGGCCACACAACCCCCATTTTTGTCGAAAATAGCCATGAATGAAGGTGTATGAGCCTCTAGTCGATGATCAATGGCCACACAACCCCCATTTTTTGTCGAAAATAGCCATGAACGACCATTTTCAATAATACCGAAGGCTAACACCTACGGATTTTTGACCAAGAAATGGTCTCCACCAGAAATCCAAGAATGTGATCTATGGCAAGGAAACATATGTGGGGTGAGGTGTATGAGCCTCTGGTCGACGATCAATGGCCACACAACCCCCATTTTTGTCAAAAATAGCCATGATCGACCATTTTCAATAATATCGAAGGCTAACACCTACGGATTTTTGACCAAGAAATGGTCTCCACCAGAAATCCAAGAATGTGATCTATGGCAAGGAAACATATGTGGGGTGAGGTGTATGAGCCTCTGGTCGATGATCAATGGCCACACAACCCCCATTTTTGTCGGAAATAGCCATGAATGAAGGTGTATGAGCCTCTAATCGATGATCAATGGCCACACAACCCCCATTTTTGTCGAAAATAGCCATGAACAACCATTTTCAATAATACCGAAGGCTAACACCTACGGATTTTTGACCAAGAAATGGTCTCCACCAGAAATCCAAGAATGTGATCTATGGCAAGGAAACATATGTGGGGTGAGGTGTATGAGCCTCTGGTCGACGATCAATGGCCACACAACCCCCATTTTTGTCAAAAATAGCCATGAACGACCATTTTCAATAATATCGAAGGCTAACACCTACGGATTTTTGACCAAGAAATGGTCTCCACCAGAAATCCAAGAATGTGATCTATGGCAAGGAAACATATGTGGGGTGAGGTGTATGAGCCTCTGGTCGATGATCAATGGCCACACAACCCCCATTTTTGTCGGAAATAGCCATGAATGAAGGTGTATGAGCCTCTAGTCGATGATCAATGGCCACACAACCCCCATTTTTGTCGAAAATAGCCATGAACGACCATTTTCAATAATACCGAAGGCTAACACCTACGGATTTTTGACCAAGAAATGGTCTCCACCAGAAATCCAAGAATGTGATCTATGGCAAGGAAACATATGTGGGGTGAGGTGTATGAGCCTCTGGTCGACGATCAATGGCCACACAACCCCCATTTTTGTCAAAAATAGCCATGAACGACCATTTTCAATAATATCGAAGGCTAACACCTACGGATTTTTGACCAAGAAATGGTCTCCACCAGAAATCCAAGAATGTGATCTACGACAAGGAAACATATGTGGGGTGAGGTGTATGAGTGTCTGGTCGATGATCAATGGCCACACAACCCCCATTTTTGTCGAAAATAGCCATGAACGACCATTTTCAATAATACCGAAGGCTAACACCTACAGATTTTTGACCAAGAAATGGTCTCCACCAGAAATCCAAGAATGTGATCTATGGCAAGGAAACATATGTGGGGTGAGGTGTATGAGCGTCTAGTCGATGATCAATGGCCACACAACCCCCATTTTTGTCGAAAATAGCCATGAACGACCATTTTCAATAATACCGAAGGCTAACACCTACGGATTTTTGACCAAGAAATGGTCTCCACCAGAAATCCAAGAATGTGATCTATGGCAAGGAAACTTATGTGGGTGAGGTGTATGAGCCTCTGGTCGATGATCAATGGCCACACAACCCCCATTTTTGTCGAAAATAGCCATGAACGACCATTTTCAATAATATCGAAGGCTAACACCTACGAATTTTTGACCAAGAAATGGTCTCCACCAGAAATCCAAGAATGTGATCTATGGCAAGGAAACATATGTGGGGTGAGGTATATGAGCCTCTGGTCGATGATCAATGGCCACACAACCCCCATTTTTGTCGAAAATAGCCATGAACGACCATTTTCAATAATACCGAAGGCTAACACCTATGGATCTTTGACCAAGAAATGGGGGTTGTGTGGCCATTGATCATCGACCAAAGGCTCATACACCTCACCCCACATATGTTTCCTTGCCATAGATCACATTCTTGGATTTCTGGTGGAGACCATTTCTTGGTCAAAAATCCGTAAGTGTTAGCCTTCGGTATTATTGAAAATGGTCGTTCATGGCTATTTTCGACAAAAATGGGGGTTGTGTGGCCATTGATCATCGACCAGACGCTCATACACCTCACCCCACATATGTTTCCTTGCCATAGATCACATTCTTGGATTTCTGGTGGAGACCATTTCTTGGTCAAAAATCCGAACGTGTTAGCCTTCGGTATTTTTGAACATGGTCATTGATGGCTATTTTCGACAAAAATGGGGGTTGTGTGGCCATTGATCATCGACCAGAGGATCGTACACCTCACTCCACATATGTTTCCTTGCCATAGATCACATTCTTGGATTTCTGGTGGAGACCATTTCTTGGTCAAAAATCCGTAGGTCTTTGCCTCTAGTATTATTGAAAATGGTCGTTCATGGCTATTTTCGACAAAAATGGGGGTTGTGTGGCCATTGATCATCGACTAGACGCTCATACACCTCACCCCACATATGTTTCCTTGCCATAGATCACATTCTTGGATTTCTGGTGGAGACCATTTCTTGGTCTAAAATCCGTAGGTGTTAGCCTCTAGTATTATTGAAAATGGTCGCTCATGGCTATTTTCATAAAAAATGGGGGTTGTGTGGCCATTGATCGTCGACCAGAGGCTCATACACCTCACCCCACATATGTTTCCTTGCCATAGATCACATTCTTGGATTTCTTGTGGAGACCATTTCTTGGTCAAAAATCCGTAGGTGTTAGCCTTCGATATTATTGAAAATGGTCGTTCATGGCTATTTTCGACAAAAATGGGGGTTGTGTGGCCATTGATCATCGACCAGAGGCTCATACACCTCACCCCACATATGTTTCCTTGCCATAGATCACATTCTTGGATTTCTGGTGGAGACCATTTCTTGGTCAAAAATCCGTAGGTGTTAGCCTTCGGTATTATTGAAAATGGTCGTTCATGGCTATTTTCAACAAAAATGGGGGTTGTGTGGCCATTGATCATCGACCAGAGGCTCATACACCTCACTGAAAGGGAATTAGGCTTTCACCTAGTTCCTAAATAATTTTGGTGGTTGAATTGCCCAACACAAATCTTTGGACTAACTAGTTTGCCCAAGTGTATAGATTATACAGGTGAAAAAGGTTCACACTCAGCCAATAAAAAGACCAAGTTTTGGATTCAATAAAGGAGCAAAGGGGCAACCGAGGGCACCCCTGGTCTGGCGCACCGGACTGTCCGGTGTGCCACCGGACAGTAAACAGTACCTGTCCGGTGCACCAGGGGACTCAGACTCCAACTCTTCACTCTCGGGAATTCTCGGAAGCCGGCGCGCTATAATTCACCGGACTGTCCGGTGTGCACCGGACATGTCCGGTGCTCCAAGGAAGCTCGGCCTCCTGAACTCGCCAGCCTCGGGTTCGCGCGGCAGCCGCTCCGCTATAATTCACCGGACTGTCCGGTGTGCACCGGACTGTCCGGTGTGCCAGCGGAGCAACGGCTCCCTGCGGCGCCAACGGCTCCCTGTGGAGCATTTAATGCGCGCACAGCGCGCGCAGAAGTCAGAATCGCCCATGCCGGTGCACCGGACATCAAACAGTGCATGTCCGGTGTGCACCGGACACCCAGGCGGGCCCACAAGTCAGAAGCTCCAACGGTCAGAATCCAACGGCAGTGATGACGTGGCAGGGGCACCGGACTGTCCGGTGTGCACCGGACTGTCCGGTGCGCCATCGAGCAGAAGCCTCCAGCCAACGGTCATGTTTGGTGGTTGGGGCTATAAATACCCCAACCACCCCACCATTCATTGCATCCAAGTTTTCCACTTCTCAACTACTACAAGAGCTCTAGCATTCAATTCTAGACACATTCAAAGAGATCAAATCCTCTCCAATTCCACACAAAACCCTAGTGACTAGTGAGAGTGATTTGCCGTGTTCATTTGAGCTCTTGCGCTTGGATTGCTTCTTTTCTTTCTCACTTGTTCTTGAGATCACAACTCCATTGTAATCAAGGCAAGAGGCACCAATTGTGTGGTGGCCCTTGCGGGGAAGTTTTGTTCCCGGATTTGATTTGAGAAGAGAAGCTCACTCGGTCCGAGGGACCGTTTGAGAGAGGGAAGGGTTGAAAGAGACCCGGCCTTTGTGGCCTCCTCAACGGGGAGTAGGTTTGCAAGAACCGAACCTCGGTAAAACAAATCTCCGTGTCTCACTTGCTTATTCGCTTGGGATTTGTTTTGCGCCCTCTCTCGCGGACTCGTTTATATTTCTAACGCTAACCCGGCTTGTAGTTGTGTTTATATTTGTAAATTTCAGTTTCGCCCTATTCACCCCCCCTCTAGGCGACTATCAATTGGTATCAGAGCACGGTGCTTCATTAGAGCCTAACCGCTCGAAGTGATGTCGGGAGATCACGCCAAGAAGGAGATGGAGACCGGCGAAAAGCCCACTACGAGCCACGGGAGCACTTCATCGGAAGAGTCCCGCACCAAAAGGAGGGAGAAGAAAAAGAGCTCCTCCAACAAAGGGAAGGAGAAGAAATCTTCTTCTCACCACAAAGAGAAGAAGGAAAAATCTTCTTCCCACAAGCCGCATCGGAAAGGCGACAAGCACAAGAGGATGAGGAAGGTGGTCTACTACGAGACCGACACTTCATCAACATCGACCTCCGACTCCGATGCGCCCTCTGTCACTTCTAAGCGCCAAGAGCGCAAGAAGTATAGTAAGATCCCCCTATGTTACCCTCGCATTTCCAAACATACACCTTTACTTTCCGTCCCATTAGGCAAACCACCAACATTTGATGGTGAAGATTACGCTAGGTGGAGCGATTTAATGCGATTTCATCTAACCTCGCTCCACAAAAGCATATGGGATGTTGTTGAGTTTGGCGCGCAGGTACCATCCGTAGGGGATGAGGACTATGATGAGGATGAAGTGGCCCAAATCGAGCACTTCAACTCTCAAGCAACAACAATACTCCTCGCCTCTCTAAGTAGAGAGGAGTATAACAAAGTACAAGGGTTAAAGAGCGCCAAGGAGATTTGGGATGTACTCAAAACCGCGCACAAGGGAGACGAGCTCACCAAGATCACCAAGCGGGAAACGATCGAGGGGGAGCTCGGTCGGTTCCGGCTTCACAAAGGAGAGGAGCCACAACACATGTACAACCGGCTCAAGACTTTGGTGAACCAAGTGCGCAACCTCGGGAGCAAGAAGTGGGACGATCACGAAGTGGTAAATGTTATTTTAAGATCTCTCATTTTTCTTAATCCCACTCAAGTTCAATTGATTCGTGGTAATCCTAGATATACTAAAATGACCCCCGAGGAAGTTATCGGGCATTTTGTAAGTTTTGAGTGCATGATAGAAGGCTCGAGGAAAATCAACGAGCTTGGCGACTCATCCGAAGCCCAACCCGTTGCATTCAAGGCAACGGAGGAGAAGAAGGAGGAGGCTACACCAAGTCGACAACCAATCGACGCCTCCAAGCTCGACAATGAGGAAATGGCGCTCGTCATCAAGAGCTTCCACCAAATCCTCAAACAAAGGAGGGGGAAAGACTACAAGTCCCGCTCCAAGAAGGTTTGCTACAAGTGTGGTAAGCCCGGTCATTTTATTGCTAAATGTCCTATATCTAGTGACAGTGACCGAGGTGACGACAAGAAGGGGAGACGAAAGGAAAAGAAGAGGTATTACAAGAAGAAGGGCGGCGATGCCCATGTTTGTCGCGAGTGGGACTCCGACGAGAGCTCAAGCGACTCCTCCGACGACGAGGACGCCGCCAACATCGCCGTCACCAAGGGACTCCTCTTCCCCAACGTCGGCCACAAGTGCCTCATGGCAAAGGACGGCAAAAAGAAGGTTAAATCTAAATCCTCCACTAAATATGAATCCTCTAGTGATGACAATACTAGTGATGAGGAAGATAATTTGCGTTCCCTTTTTGCCAACCTTAACATAGCTCAAAAAGAAAAATTGAATGAATTGGTTAGTGCTATTCATGAAAAGGACGACCTTTTGGATTCCCAAGAGGATTGTCTAATTAAAGAAAACAAAAAACATGTTAAGGTTAAAAAGGCTTATGCTCTAGAAGTAGAAAAATGTGAAAAATTATCTAGTGAGCTAAGCACTTGCCGTGAAATAATTGACAACCTTAGGAATGAAAATGCTATTTTAAATGCTAAGGTTGATTCTCATGTTTGTAATGTTTCAATTCCCAATCTTAGAGATGATAATGTTGACTTGCTTGCTAAGATTGATGAATTGAATGTATCTCTTGCTAGCCTTAGATTAGAGAATGAAGATTTAATTGCTAAGGCTAAAGATTTTGATGTTTGCAAGGTTACAATTTCCGATCTTAGGGATAAAAATGATATTCTTCATGCTAAGATTGTTGAGCTTAATTCTTGCAAACCCTCTACATCTATTGTTGAGCATGTATCTATTTGTACTAGATGTAGAGATGTTGATATTCATGCTATTCATGATCACATGATTTTAATTAAGCAACAAAATGATCATATAGCTAAACTAGATGCTAAAATTGCCGAGCACAACTTAGAAAATGAGAAATTTAAATTTGCTCGTAGCATGCTTTATAATGGGAGACGCCCTGGCATCAAGGATGGCATTGGCTTCCAAAGGGGAGACAATGTCAAACTTAATGCCCCTCCTAAGAACTTGTCTAACTTTGTTAAGGGCAAAGCTCCCATGCCTCAGGATAACGAGGGTTACATTTTATACCCTGCCGGCTATCCTGAGAGCAAAATTAGGAAGATTCATTCTAGGAAGTCTCACTCTGGCCCTAATCATGCTTTTATGTATAAGGGTGAGACATCTAGTTCTAGGCAACCAACCCATGCTAAGTTGCCTAAGAAGAAAATTCCTAATGCATCAAACGATCATGCCATTTCATTTAAAACTTTTGATGCATCTTATGTGCTTACTAGCAAATCCGGCAAGGTAGTTGCCAAGTTTGTTGGGGGCAAACACAAGGGCTCCAAGACTTGTGTTTGGGTACCCAAAGTTCTTGTTTCTAATGCCAAAGGACCCAAAACCGTTTGGGTACCTAAAGTCAAGAACTAAAATTGTTTTGTAGGTTTATGCATCCGGGGGCTCAAGTTGGATACTCGACAGCGGGTGCACAAACCACATGACCGGGGAGAAAAGGATGTTCTCCTCATATGAGAAAAACCAAGATCCCCAACGAGCTATCACATTCGGGGATGGAAATCAAGGTTTGGTCAAAGGACTTGGTAAAATTGCTATATCTCCTGACCATTCTATTTCCAATGTTTTTCTTGTTGATTCTTTAGATTACAACTTGCTTTCTGTTTCCTAATTATGTCAAATGGGCTACAACTGTCTTTTTACTGATGTAGGTGTCACTGTCTTTAGAAGAAGTGATGATTCAATAGCATTTAAGGGTGTGTTAGAGGGTCAGCTATACTTAGTAGATTTTGATAGAGCTGAACTTGACACATGCTTAATTGCTAAGACTAACATGGGTTGGCTCTGGCACCGCCGACTAGCCCATGTTGGGATGAAGAATCTTCATAAGCTTCTAAAGGGAGAGCACATTTTAGGATTAACAAATGTTCATTTTGAGAAAGACAGGATTTGTAGCGCATGCCAGGCAGGGAAGCAAGTTGGAGTCAATCATCCACACAAGAACATCATGACGACCGACAGGCCGCTTGAGCTACTCCACATGGATCTATTCGGCCCGATTGCTTACATAAGCATCGGCGGGAGTAAGTATTGTCTTGTTATTGTGGATGATTATTCTCGCTTCACTTGGGTGTTCTTTTTACAGGAAAAATCTCAAACCCAAGAGACCTTAAAGGGATTCTTGAGACGGGCTCAAAATGAGTTCGGCTTAAGGATCAAGAGGATAAGAAGCGACAACGGGACGGAGTTCAAGAACTCACAAATTGAAGGCTTCCTTGAGGAGGAGGGCATCAAGCATGAGTTCTCCTCTCCCTACACGCCACAACAAAATGGTGTAGTGGAGAGAAAGAATCGAACTCTATTGGACATGGCAAGAACCATGCTTGATGAGTACAAGACACCGGACCGGTTTTGGGCCGAAGCGGTCAACACCGCCTGCTACGCCATCAACCGGTTATATCTTCACCGAATCCTCAAGAAGACATCATATGAACTCCTAACCGGTAAAAAGCCCAACATTTCATACTTTAGAGTTTTTGGTAGCAAATGCTTTATTCTTGTTAAAAGAGGTAGAAAATCTAAATTTGCACCTAAAACTGCAGAAGGCTTTTTACTAGGATATGACTCAAACACAAGGGCATATAGAGTCTTTAACAAGTCCACTGGACTAGTTGAAGTCTCATGTGACGTTGTGTTTGATGAAACTAACGGCTCTCAAGTAGAGCAAGTTGATCTTGATGAGATAGGTGAAGAACAGGCTCCATGCATAGCGCTAAGGAACATGACCATTGGGGATGTGTGTCCTAAGGAACCCGAAGAGCCTCCACATGCACAAGACCAACCGTCCTCCTCCACGCAAGCATCTCCACCAACTCAAAATGAGGATGAGGCTCAAGTTGATGAAGGACAAAATCAAGAAGATGAGCCACCTCAAGATAATGGCAATGATCAAGGGGGAGATGCAAATGATCAAGACAAGGAGGATGAAGAGCAAAGGCCGCCACACCCAAGAGTCCACCAAGCAATCCAACGAGATCACCCCGTCGACACCATCCTCGGCGATATTCATAAGGGGGTAACCACTAGATCTCGTGTTGCTCATTTTTGTGAACATTACTCTTTTGTTTCCTCTATTGAGCCACACAGGGTAGAGGAGGCACTTCAAGATTCGGATTGGGTGGTGGCGATGCAAGAGGAGCTCAACAACTTCACTAGGAATGAGGTATGGCATTTAGTTCCACGTCCTAACCAAAATGTTGTAGGAACCAAATGGGTCTTCCGCAACAAGCAAGATGAGCATGGTGTGGTGACAAGGAACAAAGCTCGACTTGTGGCCAAAGGATACTCCCAAGTCGAAGGTTTGGATTTCGGTGAAACCTATGCACCCGTAGCTAGGCTTGAGTCAATTCGCATATTATTAGCCTATGCTACTTACCATGGCTTTAAGCTTTATCAAATGGACGTGAAAAGTGCCTTCCTCAATGGACCGATCAAGGAAGAGGTCTATGTTGAGCAACCTCCCGGCTTTGAAGACAGTGAGTATCCTAACCATGTTTATAGGCTCTCTAAGGCGCTTTATGGGCTCAAGCAAGCCCCAAGAGCATGGTATGAATGCCTAAGAGATTTCCTTATTGCTAATGGCTTCAAAGTCGGCAAGGCCGATCCTACGCTCTTTACTAAAACTCTTGAAAATGACTTGTTTGTATGCCAAATTTATGTTGATGATATTATATTTGGGTCTACTAACGAGTCTACATGTGAAGAGTTTAGTAGGATCATGACACAGAAATTCGAGATGTCGATGATGGGGGAGTTGAAGTATTTTTTAGGATTCCAAGTCAAGCAACTCCAAGAGGGCACCTTCATTAGCCAAACGAAGTACACTCAAGACATTCTTGCTAAGTTTGGGATGAAGGATGCCAAACCCATCAAGACACCCATAGGAACTAATGGGCATCTCGACCTCGACACGGGAGGTAAGTCCGTGGATCAAAAGGTATACCGGTCGATGATTGGTTCATTGCTTTATTTATGTGCATCTCGACCGGACATTATGCTTTCCGTTTGCATGTGTGCAAGATTCCAATCCGACCCTAAGGAATCCCACCTTACGGCCGTAAAACGAATCTTGAGATATTTGGCTTATACACCTAAGTTTGGGCTTTGGTACCCTCGGGGATCCACGTTTGATTTGATTGGTTATTCGGATGCCGATTGGGCGGGGTGCAAAATCAATAGGAAGAGCACATCGGGGACTTGCCAGTTCTTGGGAAGATCCTTGGTGTCTTGGGCTTCAAAGAAGCAAAATTCGGTCGCTCTTTCCACCGCCGAAGCCGAGTACATTGCCGCAGGACATTGTTGCGCGCAATTGCTTTGGATGAGGCAAACCCTGCGGGACTACGGTTACAAATTAACCAAAGTCCCTTTGCTATGTGATAATGAGAGTGCAATTAAAATGGCCGACAATCCCGTCGAGCATAGCCGCACTAAGCACATAGCCATTCGGTATCATTTTCTTAGGGATCACCAACAAAAGGGGGATATCGAGATTTCTTACATTAATACTAAAGATCAATTAGCCGATATCTTTACCAAGCCACTTGATGAACAATCTTTTACCAGACTTAGGCATGAGCTCAATATTCTTGATTCTAGAAATTTCTTTTGCTAAGCTTGCACACATAGCTCATTTGAATACCTTTGATCATATCTCTTTTATATGCTATGACTAATGTGTTTTCAAGTCTATTTCAAACCAAGTCATAGGTATATTGAAAGGGAATTGGAGTCTTCGGCGAAGAAAAAGGCTTCCACTCCGTAACTCATACTTCGCCATCACTCCGAGCAACTCTCTCTTCTTTGGGGGAGAAATGAGCATCAAGGAAAAGGACTTCATCCTTGGGGGAGAGAGTAAAAGCTCAAACGCAAAAGGACCGGATTTCGTCTTTGGTATAATCTTAACTCATTCATTTATGACCAAAGAGGAGGAACTTACTTCAAGGGCTCTAATGATTCCGTTTTTGGCGATTCATGCCAAAAAGGGGGAGAAATGAGCCCAAAGCAAAAGGACCGCACCACCACCACCAAATTCAAAAACTTAGTGCTTTCCAAAAGTCTTTACCATTTGGTATCCTATTGTGTTCAAAAGGGGGAGAAAGTAGTATTTCAAAAATGGTATATCAAAACCCTCTTGAACACTAAGAGGTGGATCTCTTTTAGGGGGAGTTTTGTTTAGTCAAAGGAAAAGCATTTGAAATAGGGGGAGACAATTTCAAATCTTGAAAATGCTTTGCAAACTCTTATTCATTTACCTTTGACTATTTGCAAAAGATCTTTGAAATGGATTTACAAAAAGAATTTGCAAAAACAAAACATGTGGTGCAAACATGGTCCAAAATGTTATATAAGAAAGAAACATTCCTTGCATATCTTGTAAGTAGTTATATTGGCTTAATTCCAAGTAACCTTTTCACTTACATTATGCAAACTAGTTCAATTATGCACTTCTCTATTTGCTTTGGTTTGTGTTGGCATCAATCACCAAAAAAGGGGGAGATTGAAAGGGAATTAGGCTTTCACCTAGTTCCTAAATAATTTTGGTGGTTGAATTGCCCAACACAAATCTTTGGACTAACTAGTTTGCCCAAGTGTATAGATTATACAGGTGAAAAAGGTTCACACTCAGCCAATAAAAAGACCAAGTTTTGGATTCAATAAAGGAGCAAAGGGGCAACCGAGGGCACCCCTGGTCTGGCGCACCGGACTGTCCGGTGTGCCACCGGACAGTAAACAGTACCTGTCCGGTGCACCAGGGGACTCAGACTCCAACTCTTCACTCTCGGGAATTCTCGGAAGCCGGCGCGCTATAATTCACCGGACTGTCCGGTGTGCACCAGACATGTCCGGTGCTCCAAGGAAGCTCGGCCTCCTGAACTCGCCAGCCTCGGGTTCGCGCGGCAGCCGCTCCGCTATAATTCACCGGACTGTCCGGTGTGCACCGGACTGTCCGGTGTGCCAGCGGAGCAACGGCTCCCTGCGGCGCCAACGGCTCCCTGTGGAGCATTTAATGCGTGCACAGCGCGCGCAGAAGTCAGAATCGCCCATGCCGGTGCACCGGACATCAAACAGTGCATGTCCGGTGTGCACCGGACACCCAGGCGGGCCCACAAGTCAGAAGCTCCAACGGTCAGAATCCAACGGCAGTGATGACGTGGCAGGGGCACCGGACTGTCCGGTGTGCACCGGACTGTCCGGTGCGCCATCGAGCAGAAGCCTCCAGCCAACGGTCATGTTTGGTGGTTGGGGCTATAAATACCCCAACCACCCCACCATTCATTGCATCCAAGTTTTCCACTTCTCAACTACTACAAGAGCTCTAGCATTCAATTCTAGACACATTCAAAGAGATCAAATCCTCTCCAATTCCACACAAAACCCTAGTGACTAGTGAGAGTGATTTGCCGTGTTCATTTGAGCTCTTGCGCTTGGATTGCTTCTTTTCTTTCTCACTTGTTCTTGAGATCACAACTCCATTGTAATCAAGGCAAGAGGCACCAATTGTGTGGTGGCCCTTGCGGGGAAGTTTTGTTCCCGGATTTGATTTGAGAAGAGAAGCTCACTCGGTCCGAGGGACCGTTTGAGAGAGGGAAGGGTTGAAAGAGACCCGGCCTTTGTGGCCTCCTCAACGGGGAGTAGGTTTGCAAGAACCGAACCTCGGTAAAACAAATCTCCGTGTCTCACTTGCTTATTCGCTTGGGATTTGTTTTGCGCCCTCTCTCGCGGACTCGTTTATATTTCTAACGCTAACCCGGCTTGTAGTTGTGTTTATATTTGTAAATTTCAGTTTCGCCCTATTCACCCCCCCTCTAGGCGACTATCACTCACCCCACATATGTTTCCTTGCCATAGATCACATTCTTGGATTTCTGGTGGAGACCATTTCTTGGTCAAAAATTCGTAGGTGTTAGCCTCTAGTATTATTGAAAATGGTCGCTCATGGCTATTTTCAAGGTCGCTTATGGCTATTTTCATAAAAAATGGGGGTTGTGTGGCCATTGATCGTCGACCAGAGGCTCATACACCTCACCCCACTTATGTTTCCTTGCCATAGATCACATTCTTGGATTTCTGGTGGAGACCATTTCTTGGTCAAAAATCCGTAGGTCTTAGCCTCTAATATTATTGAAAATGGTCGCTCATGGCAATTTTCGGCAAAATGGGGGTTGTGTGGCCATTGATCGTCGACCAGAGGCTCATACACCTCACCCCACATATGTTTCCTTGCCATAGATTACATTCTTGGATTTCTGGTGGAGACCATTTCTTGGTCAAAAATCCGTAGGTGTTAGCCTTTGGTATTATTGAAAATGGTCGTTCATGGCTATTTTCGACAAAAATGGGGGTTGTGTGGCCATTGATCATCGACCAGACGCTCATACACCTCACCCCACATATGTTTCCTTGTCGTAGATCACATTCTTGGATTTCTGGTGGAGACCATTTCTTGGTCAAAAATCCGTAGGTGTTAGCCTTCGATATTATTGAAAATGGTCGTTCATGGCTATTTTTGACAAAAATGGGGGCTGTGTGGCCATTGATCGTCGACCAGAGGCTCATACACCTCACCCCACATATGTTTCCTTGCCATAGATCACATTCTTGGATTTCTGGTGGAGACCATTTCTTGGTCAAAAATCCGTAGGTGTTAGCCTTCTGTATTATTGAAAATGGTCGTTCATGGCTATTTTCGACAAAAATGGGGGTTGTGTGGCCATTGATCATCGACCAGAGGCTCATACACCTCACCCCACATATGTTTCCTTGTCATAGATCACATTCTTGGATTTCTGGTGGAGACCATTTCTTGGTCAAAAATCCGTAGGTGTTAGCCTTCGGTATTATTGTAAATGGTCATTCATGGCTATTTTCGACAAAAATGGGGGTTGTGTGGCCATTGATCGTCGACCAGAGGCTCATACACCTCACCCCACATATGTTTCCTTGCCATAGATTACATTCTTGGATTTCTGGTGGAGACCATTTCTTGGTTAAAAACTCGTACGTGTTAGCCTTCGGTATTATTGAAAATGGTCGTTCATGGCTATTTTCGGCAAAATGGGGGTTGTGTGGCCATTGATCGTCGACCAGAGGCTCATACACCTCACCCCACATATGTTTCCTTGTCGTAGATCACATTCTTGGATTTCTGGTGGAGACCATTTCTTGGTCAAAAATCCGTAGGTGTTAGCCTTCGATATTATTGAAAATGGTCGTTCATGGCTATTTTCGACAAAAATGGGGGTTGTGTGGCCATTGATCGTCGACCAGAGGCTCATACACCTCACCCCACATATGTTTCCTTGCCATAGATCACATTCTTGGATTTCTGGTGGAGATCATTTCTTGGTCAAAAATCCGTAGGTCATAGCCTCTAGTATTATTGAAAATGGTCGCTAATGGCTATTTTCATAAAAAATGGGGGTTGTGTGGCCATTTATCATCGACTAGAGGCTCATAAACCTCACCCCACATATGTTTCCTTGCCATAGATTACATTCTTGGATTTCTAGTGGAGACCATTTCATGGTCAAAAATCCGTAGGTGTTAGCCTTCGGTATTATTGAAAATGGTCGTTCATGGCTATTTTCGACACCCACATATGTTTCCTTGCCATAGATCACATTCTTGGATTTCTGGTGGAGACCATTTCTTGGTCTAAAATCCGTAGGTGTTAGCCTCTAGTATTATTGAAAATGGTCGCTCATGGCTATTTTCAAGGTCGCTCATGGCTATTTTCATAAAAAATGGGGGTTGTGTGGCCATTTATCATCGACTAGAGGCTTATAAACCTCACCCCACATATGTTTCCTTGCCATAGATCACATTCTTGGATTTCTGGTGGAGACCATTTATTGGTCAAAAACTCGTACGTGTTAGCCTTCGGTATTATTGAAAATGGTCGTTCATGGCTATTTTTGACAAAAATGGGGGTTGTGTGGCCATTGATCATCGACCAGAGGCTCGTACAGCTCACCCCACATATGTTTCCTTGCCATAGATCACATTCTTGGATTTCTGGTGGAGACCATTTCTTGGTCAAAAATCCTTAGGTGTTAGCCTCTAGTATTATTGAAAATGGTCGCTCATGGCTATTTTCAAGGTCGCTCATGGCTATTTTCATAAAAAATGGGGGTTGTGTGGCCATTTATCATCGACTAGAGGCTCATAAACCTCACCCCACATATGTTTCCTTGCCATAGATCACATTCTTGGATTTCTGGTGGAGACCATTTCTTGGTCAAAAATCCGTAGGTGTTAGCCTTCGGTATTATTGAAAATGGTCGTTCATGGCTATTTTCGACAAAAATGGGGGTTGTGTGGCCATTGATCATCGACCAGAGGCTCATACACCTCACCCCACATATGTTTCCTGGCCATAGATCACATTCTTGGATTTCTGGTGGAGACCATTTCTTGGTCAAAAATCCGTAGGTCTTAGCCTCTAATATTATTGAAAATGGTCGCTCATGGCTATTTTCATAAAAAAATGGGGGTTGTGTGGCCATTTATCATCGACTAGAGGCTCATAAATCTCACCCCACATATGTTTCCTTGCCATAGATCACATTCTTGGATTTATGGTGGAGACCATTTCTTGGTCAAAAATCCGTAGGTGTTAGCCTTCGATATTATTGAAAATGGTCGTTCATTGCTATTTTCGGCAAAATGGGGGTTGTGTGGCCATTGATCGTCGACCAGAGGCTCATACACCTCTGGTGGAGACCAATTCTTGGTCAAAAATCTGTAGGTGTTAGCCTTCGGTATTATTGAAAATGGTCGTTCATGGCTATTTTCGACAAAAATGGGGGTTGTGTGGCCATTGATCATCGACCAGAGGCTCGTATACCTCACCCCACATATGTTTCCTTGCCATAGATCACATTCTTGGATTTCTGGTGGAGACCATTTCTTGGGCAAAAATCCGTAGGTCTTAGCCTCTAGTATTATTGAAAATGGTCGTTCATGGCTATTTTCGACAAAAATGGGGGTTGTGTGGCCATTGATCATCGACCAGAGGCTCATACACCTCACCCCACATATGTTTCCTTGCCATAGATCACATTCTTGGATTTCTGGTGGAGACCATTTCTTGGTCAAAAATCCGTAGGTGTTAGCCTTCGGTATTGTTGAAAATGGTCGTTCATGGCTATTTTCGACAAAAATGGGGGTTGTGTGGCCATTGATCATCGACCAGAGGCTCATACACCTCACCCCACATATGTTTCCTTGCCATAGATCACATTCTTGGATTTTTGGTGGAGACCATTTCTTGGTTAAAAACTCGTAGGTGTTAGCCTTCGGTATTATTGAAAATGGTCATTCATGGCTATTTTCGGCAAAATGGGGGTTGTGTGGCCATTTATCATCGACCAGAGGCTCATACACCTCACCCCACATATGTTTCCTTTCCATAGATCACATTCTTGGATTTCTGGTGGAGACCATTTCTTGGTCAAAAATCCGTAGGTGTTAGCCTTCGATATTATTGAAAATGGTCGTTCATGGATATTTTCGACAAAAATGGGGGTTGTGTGGCCATTGATCGTCGACCAGAGGCTCATACACCTCACCCCACATATGTTTCCTTGCCATAGATCACATTCTTGGATTTCTGGTGGAGACCATTTCTTGGTCAAAAATCCGTAGGTCTTAGCCTCTAGTATTATTGAAAATGGTCGCTCATGGCTATTTTCATAAAAAATGGGGGTTGTGTGGCCATTGATCATCGACCAGAGGCCCATACACCTCTGGTGGAGACCAATTCTTGGTCAAAAATCTGTAGGTGTTAGCCTTCGGTATTATTGAAAATGGTCGTTCATGGCTATTTTCATAAAAAATGGGGGTTGTGTGGCCATTTATCATCGACTAGAGGCTCGTACACCTCACCCCACATATGTTTCCTTGCCATAGATCACATTCTTGGATTTCTGGTGGAGACCATTTCTTGGTTAAAAACTCGTACGTGTTAGCCTTCGGTATTATTGAAAATGGTCGCTCATGGCTATTTTCATAAAAAATGGGGGTTGTGTGGCCATTGATCATTGACCAGACGCTCATACACCTCACCCCACATATGTTTCCTTGCCATAGATCACATTCTTGGATTTCTAGTGGAGACCATTTCTTGGTCAAAAATCCGTAGGTGTTAGCCTTCGGTATTATTGTAAATGGTCATTCATGGCTATTTTCGACAAAAATGGGGGTTGTGTGGCCATTGATCATCGACCAGAGGCTCATACACCTCACCCCACATATGTTTCCTTGCCATAGATCACATTCTTGGATTTCTGGTGGAGACCATTTCTTGGTCAAAAATCCGTAGGTGTTAGCCTCTAGTATTATTGAAAATGGTCGTTCATGGCTATTTTCGGCAAAATGGGGGTTGTGTGGCCATTGATCATCGACCAGACGCTCATACACCTCACCCCACATATGTTTCCTTGCCATAGATCACATTCTTGGATTTCTGGTGGAGACCATTTCTTGGTCAAAAATCCGTAGGTGTTAGCCTTCGGAATTTTTGAAAATGGTCATTCATGGCTATTTTCGACAAAAATGGGGGTTGTGGCCATTGATCATCGACCAGAGGATCGTACACCTCACTCCACATATGTTTCCTTGCAATAGATATTTTCGACAAAAATGGGGGTTGTGTGGCCATTGATCATCGACCAGAGGCTCATACACCTCACCCCACATATGTTTCCTTGCCATAGATTACATTCTTGGATTTCTGGTGGAAACCATTTCTTGGTTAAAAACTCGTACGTGTTAGCCTTCGGTATTATTGAAAATGGTCATTCATGGCTATTTTCGACAAAAATGGGGGTTGTGAGGCCATTGATCATCGACCACCCCCATTTTTGTCGAAAATAGCCATGAACGACCATTTTCAATAATATCGAAGGCTAACACCTACGGATTTTTGACCAAGAAATGGTCTCCACCAAAGGCTCGTACACCTCACCCCACATATGTTTCCTTGCCATAGATCACATTCTTGGATTTATGGTGGAAACCATTTCTTGGTTAAAAACTCGTACGTGTTAGCCTTCGGTATTATTGAAAATGGTCATTCATGGCTATTTTCGGCAAAATGGGGGTTGTGTGGCCATTGATCGTCGACCAGAGGCTCGTACACTTCAACCCACATATGTTTTCTTGCCATAGATCACATTCTTGGATTTCTGGTGGAGACCATTTCTTGGTCTAAAATCCGTACGTGTTAGCCTTCGGTATTATTGTAAATGGTCATTCATGGCTATTTTCGACAAAAATGGGGGTGGTCGATGATCAATGGCCACACAACCCCCATTTTTGTCGAAAATAGCCATGAATGACCATTTTCAATAATACCGAAGGCTAACACATACGAGTTTTTAACCAAGAAATGGTTTCCACCAGAAATCCAAGAATGTAATCTATGGCAAGGAAACATATGTGGGGTGAGGTGTATGAGCCTCTAGTCGATGATCAATGGCCACACAACCCCCATTTTTGTCGAAAATAGCCATGAATGACCATTTTCAATAATACCGAAGGCTAACACGTACGGATTTTTGCCCAAGAAATGGTCTCCACCAGAAATCCAAGAATGTGATCTATGGCAAGGAAACATATGTGGGGTGAGGTGTATGAGCCTCTGGTCGATGATCAATGGCCACACAACCCCCATTTTTGTCGAAAATAGCCATGAACGACCATTTTCAAAAATACCAAAGGCTAACACGTACGGATTTTTGACCAAGAAATGGTCTCCACCAGAAATCCAAGAATGTGATCTATGGCAAGGAAACATATGTGGGGTGAGGTGTACGAGCCTCTGGTCGATGATCAATGGCCACACAACCCCCATTTTGCTGAAAATAGCCATGAATGACCATTTTCAATAATACCGAAGGCTAACACGTACGAGTTTTTGACCAAGAAATGGTCGCCACCAGAAATCCAAGAATGTGATCTACGACAAGGAAACATATGTGGGGTGAGGTGTATGAGCCTCTGGTCGACGATCAATGGCCACACAACCCCCATTTTGCCGAAAATAGCCATGAATGACCATTTTCAATAATACCGAAGGCTAAGACCTACGGATTTTTGACCAAGAAATGGTCTCCACCAGAAATCCAAGAATGTGATCTATGGCAAGGAAACATATTTGGGTGAGGTGTATGAGCGTCTGGTCGATGATCAATGGCCACACAACCCCCATTTTTGTCGAAAATAGCCATGAACGACCATTTTCAATAATATCGAAGGCTAACACCTACGGATTTTTGACCAAGAAATGGTCTCCACCAGAGGCTCGTACACCTCACCCCACATATGTTTCCTTGCCATAGATCACATTCTTGGATTTCTGGTGGAAACCATTTCTTGGTTAAAAACTCGTACGTGTTAGCCTTCGGTATTATTGAAAATGGTCATTCATGGCTATTTTCGGCAAAATGGGGGTTGTGTGGCCATTGATCGTCGACCACAGGCTCGTACACTTCAACCCACATATGTTTTCTTGCCATAGATCACATTCTTGGATTTCTGGTGGAGACCATTTCTTGGTCTAAAATCCGTACGTGTTAGCCTTCGGTATTATTGTAAATGGTCATTCATGGCTATTTTCGACAAAAATGGGGGTGGTCGATGATCAATGGCCACACAACCCCCATTTTTGTCGAAAATAGCCATGAATGACCATTTTCAATAATACCGAAGGCTAACACATACGAGTTTTTAACCAAGAAATGGTTTCCACCAGAAATCCAAGAATGTAATCTATGGCAAGGAAACATATGTGGGGTGAGGTGTATGAGCCTCTGGTCGATGATCAATGGCCACACAACCCCCATTTTTGTCGAAAATAGCCATGAATGACCATTTTCAATAATACCGAAGGCTAACACTTACGGATTTTTGCCCAAGAAATGGTCTCCACCAGAAATCCAAGAATGTGATCTATGGCAAGGAAACATATGTGGGGTGAGGTGTATGAGCCTCTGGTCGATGATCAATGGCCACACAACCCCCATTTTTGTCGAAAATAGCCATGAACGACCATTTTCAAAAATACCAAAGGCTAACACGTACGGAATTTTGACCAAGAAATGGTCTCCACCAGAAATCCAAGAATGTGATCTATGGCAAGGAAACATATGTGGGGTGAGGTGTATGAGCGTCTGGTTGATGATCAATGGCCACACAACCCCCATTTTTGTCGAAAATAGCCATGAACGACCATTTTCAATAATACCGAAGGCTAACACCTACAGATTTTTGACCAAGAAATGGTCTCCACCAGAAATCCAAGAATGTGATCTATGGCAAGGAAACATATGTGGGGTGAGGTGTACGAGCCTCTGGTCGATGAACAATGGCCACACAACCCCCATTTTGCCGAAAATAGCCATGAATGACCATTTTCAATAATACCGAAGGCTAACACGTACGAGTTTTTGACCAAGAAATGGTCTCCACCAGAAATCCAAGAATGTGATCTACGACAAGGAAACATATGTGGGGTGAGGTGTATGAGCCTCTGGTCGACGATCAATGGCCACACAACCCCCATTTTGCCGAAAATAGCCATGAATGACCATTTTCAATAATACCGAAGGCTAAGACCTAAGGATTTTTGACCAAGAAATGGTCTCCACCAGAAATCCAAGAATGTGATCTATGGCAAGGAAACATATGTGTGGGTGAGGTGTATGAGCCTCTTGTCGATGATCAATGGCCACACAACCCCCATTTTTGTCGAAAATAGCCATGAATGACCATTTACAATAATACCGAAGGCTAACACCTACGGATTTTTGACCAAGAAATGGTCTCCACCAGAAATCCAAGAATGTGATCTATGGCAAGGAAACATATGTGGGGTGAGGTGTATGAGCGTCTGGTCGATGATCAATGGCCACACAACCCCCTTTTTTGTCGAAAATAGCCATGAACGACCATTTTCAATAATATCGAAGGCTAACACCTACGGTTTTTTGACCAAGAAATGGTCTCCACAACCCCCATTTTTGTCGAAAATAGCCATGAACGACCATTTTCAATAATACCGAAGGCTAACACGTACGAGTTTTTGACCAAGAAATGGTCTCCACCAGAAATCCAAGAATGTGATCTATGGCAAGGAAACATATGTGGGGTGAGGTTTATGAGCCTCTAGTCGATGATAAATGGCCACACAACCCCCATTTTTTATGAAAATAGCCATGAGCGACCTTGAAAATAGCCATGAGCGACCATTTTCAATAATACTAGAGGCTAACACCTACGAATTTTAGACCAAGAAATGGTCTCCACCAGAAATCCAAGAATGTGATCTATGGCAAGGAAACATATGTGGGTGTCGAAAATAGCCATGAACGACCATTTTCAATAATACCGAAGGCTAACACCTACGGATTTTTGACCAAGAAATGGTCTCCACCAGAAATCCAAGAATGTAATCTATGGCAAG
Source organism: Zea mays (assembly GCF_902167145.1). Lineage (NCBI taxonomy): Eukaryota > Viridiplantae > Streptophyta > Magnoliopsida > Poales > Poaceae > Zea > Zea mays. The sequence continues at coordinate 112,019 of NW_023367382.1, forward strand.
GAAACATATGTGGGGTGAGGTTTATGAGCCTCTAGTCGATGATCAATGGCCACACAACCCCCATTTTTGTCGAAAATAGCCATGAACGACCATTTTCAATAATACTAGAGGGTAAGACCTACGGGTTTTTGACCAAGAAATGGTCTCCACCAGAAATCCAAGAATGTGATCTATGGCAAAGAAACATATGTGGGGTGAGGTGTATGAGCCTCTAGTCGATGATCAATGGACACACAACCCCCATTTTTGTCGAAAATAGCCATGAATGACCATTTTCAAAAATACCAAAGGCTAACACGTGCGGATTTTTGACCAAGAAATGGTCTCCACCAGAAATCCAAGAATGTGATCTATGGCAAGGAAACATATGTGGGGTGAGGTGTATGAGTGTCTGGTCGATGATCAATGGCCACACAACCCCCATTTTGCCGAAAATAGCCATGAACGACCATTTTCAATAATACTAGAGGCTAACACCTACGGATTTTTGACCAAGAAATGGTCTCCACCAGAAATCCAAGAATGTGATCTATGGCAAGGAAACATATGTGGGGTGAGGTGTATGAGCCTATGGTCGATGATCAATGGCCACACAACCCCCATTTTTTTATGAAAATAGCCATGAGCGACCTTGAAAATTGCCATGAGCGACCATTTTTAATAATACTAGAGGCTAAGACCTACGGATTTTTTACCAAGAAATGGTCTCCACCAGAAATCCAAGAATGTGATCTATGGCAAGGAAACATATGTGGGGTGAGGTGTATGAGCCTCTGGTCGATGATCAATGGCCACACAACCCCCATTTTTGTCGAAAATAGCCATGAATGACCATTTACAATAATACCGAAGGCTAACACCTACGGATTTTTGACCAAGAAATGGTCTCCACCAGAAATCCAAGAATGTGATCTATGGCAAGGAAACATATGTGGGGTGAGGTGTATGAGCGTCTGGTCGATGATCAATGGCCACACAACCCCCATTTTTTATGAAAATAGCCATGAGCGACCATTTTCAATAATACCAAAGGCTAACACGTACGAGTTTTTAACCAAGAAATGGTCTCCACTAGAAATCCAAGAATGTGATCTATGGCAAGGAAACATATGTGGGGTGAGGTGTACGAGCCTCTAGTCGATGATAAATGGCCACACAACCCCCATTTTTTATGAAAATAGCCATGAACGACCATTTTCAATAATACCGAAGGCTAACACCTACAGATTTTTGACCAAGAATTGGTCTCCACCAGAGGTGTATGAGCCTCTCGTCGATGATCAATGGCCACACAACCCCCATTTTTTATGAAAATAGCCATGAGCGACCATTTTCAATAATACTAGAGGCTAAGACCTACGGATTTTTGACCAAGAAATGGTCTCCACCAGAAATCCAAGAATGTGATATATGGCAAGGAAACATATGTGGGGTGAGGTGTATAAGCCTCTGGTCGATGATCAATGGCCACACAACCCCCATTTTTGTCGAAAATAGCCATAAACGACCATTTTCAATGACACTGAAGGCTAACACCTACGGATTTTTGACCAAGAAATGGTCTCCACCAGAAATCCAAGAATGTGATCTATGGCAAGGAAACATATGTGGGGTGAGGTGTATGAGCCTCTGGTCGATGATCAATGGCCACACAACCCCCATTTTTGTCGAAAATAGCCATGAACGACCATTTTCAATAATACTAGAGGCTAAGACCTACGGATTTTTGACCAAGAAATGGTCTCCACCAGAAATCCAAGA